>NC_057413.1:25307022-25447635 GCF_019320065.1 Cervus canadensis | reverse complement strand
CTCTTTAGTTTCTTTTGCATTTATTTCTGCCCTGATTTTTAAGATTCCTTTCCTTCTGCTAACCCTGGGGTTCTTCATTTCTTCCTTCTCTAGTTGCTTTAGGTGTAGAGTTAGGTTATTTATTTGGTTTTTTTCTTGTTTCTTGATGTAAGCCTGTAATGCTATGAACCTTCCCCTTAGCACTGCTTTTACAGTGTCCCACAGGTTTTGGGTTGTTGTGTTTTCATTTTCATTCCTTTCTATACATATTTTGATTTCTTTTTTGATTTCTTCTATGATTTGTTGGTTATTCAGAAGCGTGTTATTTAGCCTCCAGATGTTTGAATTTTTAACAATTTTTTCTCCTGTAATTGAGATCTAACCTTACTGCACTGTTGTCCGAAAAGATGACTGGAGTGATTTCATTTTTTTAGAATTTTCCAAGACCAGATTTATGGCCCAGGATGTGATCTATTCTGGAGATAGTTGCGTGTGCACTTGAGAAAAGATGAAGTTGATTGTTTTGGGGTGAAATGTCCTATAGATATCAATTAGGTCTAGCTGGTCCATTGTGTCATTTAAGGTTTTTGTTTCCTTGTTAATTTTCTGTTTAGTTGATCTATCCATAGTTGTGAGTGGGGTATTAAAGTCTCCCACTATTAATGTGTTACTATTAATTTCCTCTTTCATACTCGTTAGCGTTTGCTGTACATATTGCGGTGCTCCTATGTTGGGTGCATATATATTTATAATTGTTATATCTTCTTCTTGGATTGATCCTTTGATCATTATGTAGTGTCCTTCTTTGTCTCTTTTCACATCCTTTATTTGAAAGTCTATTTTATCTGATATGAGTATTGCGACTCCCGCTTTCTTTTGGTCTCCGTTTGCATGAAATACTTTTTTCCAACCCTTCACTTTTAGTCTGTATGTGTCTCTTGTTTTGAGGTGGGTCTCTTGTAGACAGCATATATAGGGGTCTTGTTTTTGTATCCATTCAGCCAGTCTTTGTCTTTTGGTTGGGGCATTCAACCCATTTACATTTAAGGTAATTATTAATAGGTATGGTCCCATTGCAATTTACTTTATTGTTTTGGGTTCATGCTTATACAACCTTTCTGCATTTCCTGTCTAGAGAAGATCCTTTAGCATTTGAAGAGCTGGTTTGGTGGTGCTGAATTCTCTCAGCTTTTGCTTGTTTGTAAAGCTTTTGAATTCTCCTTCATACCTGAATGAGATCCTTGCTGGGTACAGTATACTAGGTTGTAGGTTATTCTCTTTCATTACTTTCAGTACGTCCTGCCATTCCCTTCTGGCCTGGAGGGTTTCTATTGATAGATCAGCTGTTATCCTTATGGGAATCCCTTTGTGTGTTATTTGTTGTTTCTCCCTTGCTGCTTTTAATATTTGTTCTTTGTGTTTCATCTTTATTAATTTGATTAATATGTGTCTTGGGGTGTTTCGCCTTGGGTTTATCCTGTTTGGGACTCTCTGGGTTTCTTGGACTTGGGTGGCTATTTCCTTCCCCATTTTAGGGAAGGTTTCAGCTATTATCTCCTCGAGTATTTTCTCATGGCCTTTCTTTTTGTCTTCTTCTTCTGGGACTCCTATGATTCGAATGTTGGGGCGTTTCACATTGTCCCAGAGGTCCCTAAGGTTGTCCTCATTTCTTTTGATTCTCTTTTCTTTTTTCCTCTCTGCTTCATTTATTTCTACCATTTTATCTTCTACCTCACTTATCCTATCTTCTGCCTCCTTTATTCTACTCTTGGTTCCCTCCAGAGTGTTTTTGATCTCATTCATTGCATTATTCATTTTTAATTGACTCTTTTTTATTTCTTCTAGGTCTTTATTAAACATTTCTTGCATCTTTTCAATCTTTGTCTCCAGGCTATTTATCTGTAACTCCATTTTGTTTTTAAGATTTTGGATCATTTTTATTATCATTATTCTAAATTCTTTTTCAGGTAGATTCCCTATCTCCTCCTCTTTTGCTTGACTTGGTGGGCATTTTTCATGTTCCTTTACCTGTTGGATATTTCTCTGCCTTTTCATTTTGTTCAGATTGCTGTGTCTGGAGTGGGCTTTCTGTATTTTGGAGGTCTGTGGTTCCTTTTTATTGTGGAGGTTTTACCCAGTGGGTGGGGCTGGATGATTGGCTTGTCAAGGTTTCCTGGTTAGGGAAGCTTGCATCGGTGTTCTGGTGCATGGAACTTGATTTCTTCTCTTTGGAGAGCAATGGAGTGCCCAGTAATGAGTTTTGAGATGGGTCTATGTGTTAGGTGTGACCTTGGGCAGCCTGTATGTTGCCATTCAGGGCTATGTTCCTGTGTTGCTGGAGAATTTGCGTGGTATGTCTTGCTCTAAAACTTATTGGCTCTTGGGTGGTGGTTGGTTTCAGTGTAGGTATGGAGGCTTTTGGACGGTCTCTTATTACTTAAAGTTCCATGTAGTCAGGAGTTTTCTGGTGTTCTCAGGTTTTGGCCTTAAGTCTCCTGCCTCTTGATTTCAGTTTTATTCTTCCAGTAGTCTCAGGACTTCTCCAACTATACAGCACTGATAATAAAACTTCTAGGTTAATGGTGAAAAGATTCTCCACCATGAGGGACACCCAGAGAGGTTCACAGAGTTACATGAAAAAGAGGAGAGGGAGGAGGGAGATAGAGATGAGCAGGAGGAGAAAAAGGGGGGCTCAAGAGGAGAGAGACAGATCTACGCAGTTGTCTGTTCCCAGAGAGTTCTCTGTAGCCCAGACACCCACAAAGATTCACAGAATTGAATTGGGAAGAGAAGGGGAAAGGAGGAAATAGAGGTGTTCTGAGGAAGAAAACAGAGAGTCAAGATTGGGAGAGAATAATCAACACACTCCTGAATAAAAATGGGAGCTGAATATTGGATTCTTAAATGTTCACCATTTATATCTTATACTGAGAAACAAAAATTAAAAATCTAGAGTAGAGGTTAGACTCTTAAAAATACTATATTAAAAACAAAAACCAAAACACACAAAAAAATTTTAGAAATATATATGAAGTTCGGTTTAAAAATAGGGCTTCTCTTCTTTTTTTTTTTGTAAGGTTATAGTGCAATGAAAATGAAAATTAAGGAGTAGTAGAGGAGTAATAGAGGACTTTAAAAAGAAATAAGAGAAAAAGAAAAATAAAAAATAGAAGAGAAAAAAAAAAAGAAGAAAAAGAAAAAGAAAAAAAGTTTTTCCTAATTAAAAAACTCATAAAAATCTATGAAAATGAAAATTAAGGAGTAATGGGGGAGTAATAGGGAATTTTAAAAGAAAATAAAAGAGAAAAAATTTAAAAAAAGTAAAAATATATCTAGGAATTTCTCTGGAGCTGTTGCGGTCACTGTCGGTTCGGCTCAGTTTCTGATAGCTCCTCGTTCCAGCTTACACTTCTCGATATCTATAGGCCCCTTCCGGTGTAGTCGGTGTTTTCTACAGGGATTTTAATCTCTTGCACCAGTCTCTTCTGAAGCGGTTCCCTTTGTTTATTTGGCTTCTGTTTGCCGGTCTCTTCAGTGCCTCATTTCCGCCCTGACACAGGCGGGCGGAGGTGGTCTCTTATTCAGGTAGCTAGTTCCCTCGCGCTGCGGGGAGGGACTGGCGCTTCGGGGAGGGGCTGGCGCTGCTTTCTCCCTCTGCGCTGCTCAGGCTCCCGGCTGCTCTTTGTGCCTTCCCCGTCAGAGCAGTTCAGGCAGCCAGAAGCTTGACGGGCGCACTCTCCCCTGGTGCGGCGCCTTCTCCCTTCCGTGGTCCCAGTCTCAGTTTCCGCCCGTGCCAGTCGGATACGTGCGCATTCTGCCCTCTGCATCCCCAGCCCCAGTCCCCGCCCGCGCAGGTCGGGTGCCTGTGCCCTCTGTCTCGCTACGACCCTCCCTGCGGATGTCGACCATCCAGAATCTCAGGAGGTCTTTGATCAGAAACTGGAGGCCTGTTTGCAGTGAGGTAGGGGATGCGTCCTTGGGGCTGAGCCTGCCCCTTTCCCCTCCCCCCTGCCTCCTGCCTCTGGCAGGGATGGGCCAGCCCGCAGCCTGCTAGCTCTTCTCTGGACTTGATCGGTCCCTTTGTTCTGCAAACGGCCGGCAGTGTGTTCGGGCTGGTTAATTTTCTCTCTCTCTTTTGCTATCCCACAGTTTAAGTTGGTAACTCACAAAAGCTCCCTCCGATTGTCCTCAGGGCACTCAGGCCTGGTCCTTACCCTAAGCAATGCTGCCCGCTCCTCTCCGTTCCACCCCCACTTGCTGGTGGCAGATGCGGGTATCTGGGGTACTTTTCTGCTGGGAGTTGCTTTTAGGCTCGTAATCTGTGGGTTTTATTTATTGTTCCCCTCCCAGTCAGGTTGCCCTCCGAGATTCAAACACTTCCCCCAGACCCGCCAGTGCGAGGGTTTCCTGGTGTCTGGAAACTTCCTCTATTAAGACTCCCTTCCCAGGACGGATCTTCATCCTTAGCTCTTTTGTCTCTCTTTTTATCTTTTATATTTTGTCCTACCTCCTTTTGAAGAAAATTGGTTGCTTTTCTGGGCGCCTGATGACCTCAGCTAGCGATCAGAAGTTGTTTTGTGAAGTTTGCTCTGTGTTCAGTTATTCTTTTGATGAATTTGTAGGAGAGAAAGTGGTCTCCCCTTCCTATTCCTCCGCCATCTTGGCTCCTCCTGCTCTTGTATCATTTTTGTTTCATTTCTTTGTCTTTTCAAGGGATGTTTGACATTTTCTGTTGGTATTCAATTTTCCCCACTGGTACTTTTATGATTCATCATAGAGTTGCAATCTCTGCGGACATTTTCTTTCTGTCAATTTAAAGGTAGTGATGACATACCTTTGAAATACTGTCATTTTCAGTGTGGCTCTTGTAGTTTGTTTGTCTAAGACAGGTTCTTTTCATGTAATTTAGAGCTAGTTTCACTGGAATTGAATGTTTTATTTCCCTTCCTTTCATGAGATTTAATTCAGGTAATTTCATCTAGGCATTGGTAGAAATGTGGGTGTTTGTGCCAAGTTGCACTGTCCATGGAATCCTCCAGGCCAGAATACAGGAATGGGTTACCATGCCCTCCTCCAGTGGAACTTCCTGACCCAGTATTGAACCCAAGTATCCTGAATTGCTTCCATGGTAACTCAGATGGTAAAGAATCCACCTGCAGTACAGGAGATCCTGGTTCACATCCTGGATCAGGAAGATAAACTGGAGAAAGGATAGTTTACCCACTCCAGTATTCTGGCTTGCAGTATTCCATGCACTGAGGAGCCTGGCAGGTTATAGTCCATGGTGTCACAAAGAGTTGGCCACAACTGAGCGACTTTGACTTTCCCTTTTCCATCCTGCATTGTAGCAGATTCTATGTTATATAACCACTTGGGAAGCCCAGAGATGCATTTGTTGTTGTTCAGTCACTCAGTCATGTCTGACTCTTTGTGACCCCATGGATTGCAGTATGCCAGGCTTCCCTGTCCTTCACTATCTCCCTGAACTTGCTCAAACTCATGTCCCTTGAGTCAGTGATGCCATCCAACCATCTCATCCACTGTTGCCCCCTTCTCCTCTCGGCCTCTGTCTTTCCTAGTATCAGGGTCTTTTCTGATGAATCGGCTCTTCACATCAGGTAGCCAAAGTATGGGAGCTTCAGCTTAAACACGAGTCATTCCAATGAATATTCATGGTTGATTTCCATTAGGATTGACTGGTTTGATCTCCTTGCTGCCCAAGGGACTCTCAAAAGTCTTATCCAGCTCCACAGTTCAAAAGCATCAATTCTTTGGCTCCCAGTTTTCTTTATGGTCCAACACTCACATCCATACATGACTACTGGAAAAACCATAGCATTGACTATGTGGACCTTTGTGGGGAAAATGATGCCTATTCTTTTTAATACACTGTCTTGGTTTATATTAGCTTTTGTTCCAAGAAGGAAGCATTTTTAATTTTATGGCTGCAGTCACCATCCACAGTGATTTTGGAACCCTAGAAAATAAAGTCTCTCACTGTTTCCATTGTTTCCCCTCCTATTTGTCATGAAGTAATGAGACCAGTTATTATGATCTTCACTTTTTGAATGTTGAGTTTTAAGCCAGCTGTTTCACTCTCCTCTTTCACCTTCATCAAGAGACTCTTTACTCCCTCTTTGCTTTCTGCCACTAGGGTGGTATCATCTGCCTCTCTGCAGTTGTTGATATTTCTCCCTACAATCTTGATTCCAGCCTGTGATTCATCCAGTCCAGCATTTCAATGATGTAATCTGCATACAAGTTAAATAAGCAGGGTGACAATATACAGCTTTGATGTACTCCTTTCCCAGTTTTGAACCAGTCCACTGTTCCATGGACAATTCTAACTGTTGCTTCTTGAACTGCATACAGGTTTCTCAGGAAGCAGGTAAGATAGTCTGGTATTCCCATCTCTTATGAATTTTCCATGATTTTTTGTGACCTACACAGTCAAAGGCTTTAGCCTAGTCAGTGAAAGAGAAGTAGATGTTTTTCTAATATTCTCTTGCTTTTTCTAAGATTTGATGAATGTTGACAATTTGATCTCTGGTTCCTCCACCTTTTCTAAATCCAGCTTATACATCTGTAAGTTCTCAGTTCACATACTGTTGAAGGCTAACTTAAGGGATTTTTGAACATTACTTTACTAGCATGTGAAATGTGCACAACTGTGTGGGAAGCTTGAACTTTCTTTAGCATTGCCCTTCTGTGGGATTGGAATGAAAATTGACCTTTTCCTGCTCTGTCACCACTGCTGAGCTTTCTATATTTGCTAGCATAATGAGTAGAGCACTTTGGCAGCATCTTTTAGAATTTGAAATCGCTCAGCTGGAATTTCATCACCTCCACTAGCTTTGTTCATAGTAATGCTTCCTAAGCCCCACTTGGCTTCACACTGCAGGATGTCTGGCTCTAGTTGAGTGAACACACCATCATGGTTATCTGGGTCATTAAGACTTTTTTGTACAGTTCTGTGTGTTCTTGCTACCTCTTCTTAACCTCTTCTGCCTCTGTTAGGTCCTTACTGTTTCTGTCCTTTTTTGTGCCCATCTTTGCATGAAATGTTCCCTTGGTATCTCTCAGTTCCTCAAGAGATCTCTAGTTTTTCCCTTTCTATCATTTTCCTCTATTTCTTTGTCTTGTTCACTTAAGAAGGGTTTCTTACTTCTCCATTCTATTCTTTGGAACCCTGCCTTCAAAGAGTATAATCTTTTCCTTTTTCCTTTGCCCTTTCACTTCTCTTCTCTGCTATTTGTAAGGCCTCTTCAGACAACCATTTTGCCTTGTTGCATTTCTTTTTCTTGGAGGTGGTTTTGGTCACCACCTCCAATGTACAATGTTATGAGCTTCCATCCATAGTTCTTCAAGCTCACTATCAGATCTAAAACCTTGACTCTATTTGTCTCTGCCACTCTATAGTCATCAGTTCAGTTCAGTCACTCAGTCGTGTCCGACTCTTTGTGATCCCATGGACTGCAGCACGCCAGGCCTCCCTGTCCATCACCAACTCCTGGAGTTTACTCAAACTCATGTCCATCGAGTTGGTGATGCCATCCAGCCATCTCATCTTCTGTCATCCCCTTCTTCTCCTGCCCCCAATCCCACCCAGGATCAGAGTCTTTTCCAATGAGTCAACTCTTCTCATGAGGTGGCCAAAGTATTGGAGTTTCAGCTTCAGCATCAGTCCTTCCAATGAACACCCAGGACTGATCTCCTTTAGGATGGACTGGTTGGATCTCCTTGCAGTCCAGGGGACTCTCAAGAGTCTTCTCCAACTCCACAGTTCAAAAGCATCAATTTTTCGGTGCCTAGCTTTCTTCACAGTCCAACTCTCACATCCATACATGACCACTGGAAAAACCATAGCCTTGACTAAATGGACCTTTGTTGGCAAAGTACTGTCTCTGTTTTTTAATATGCTGTGTTGAATTAAGTCATACCTGAATGATCTAGTGATTTTCCATACTTTTTTCAAGATGCATAGTAGCACCCAAATAGCCTATTTTGTCTTACAAACTGAAAAAGACAACCGAACTAATAACAAACATAGTTTAGAAATTTGTAAAAAGGTAAATTCTAGGACAAAGTTTCTAAATATATTTCTAAGTATGATACATTTTATATATCAACTTATGCCCTTCTTCACTTCTGGAGAATATCCTTTAGCAAGAGCAAGGTTTGCTAGTGTGGATTTATGAGCATGTGTGTTTGTATTCTTATATGTTCTCATGTTCCATAAGGGTTTTCCTAATCTGTGTGTGTATCTGCATATTAATTATTTTATAGGAAATGCAGATCTGTATAAAATTTTTCAATAATATTGAATTATCTTTTTTGTTTCTTTACATATTTACATTTTACTTTTCAGATTTTTCGAGAAAAAAAAATCAATAAATTTTTCTGACACTCTTTTCCCCATAACCTTTAAATGGATGCTAACATTCTCTGCCTTTCTATGTGTATGCTCACCCTTCCCTCCTAATTTTTTGGATATAGACTATGCTGTATTAATTTCCTACATCTGTTTTTACAAATTCCTTACTTTTACATTTCTTGTTTTTCATTTCATATCTTTTCTTCTTTGTAAATATTAAGGCTTTATTGTATGTGCTGCCAGTGAAGTGCCCTTATTTTATTATTATTTTTGTAACCATGAGAGATATTGGGCTGGGTATTAGAAGTTTGCCTTCTGTAATTAGCATTCACTTTCTTCCATTAGTACTCCTGTGATTTCTCATTTTGATGTAATTTAGGCAGACATTACTTTTGTGTCAGCTAAATGTGAATAATAGTACTTTTCATAATTTTGCATTCACTCAAGCTATTGAAGTGTGGGTTTTCTCCAGTATATGTGCCATTGTTTGATTTACAACCAATTTTATTATCATTTAGTAATTAAATCCCTTTTTTGTATGATTTCATTAAGCCATGCATCACTTAGGTTTGAGCTAAAGTAGAAATTCACATTACAGGAGTTTTTTTGTGTTCACTAGTTGACCTAAGCATGAATAGAATCATATGGGAAATGAACCAGGCATTTTGTCTATGGCAGTGATTCATAATGTTGTTTCAATGTTCATGTCTTCTTAATACATCTTTGCTTTTACAATAATAAACTTGATTCCATCTACATAATAACTGCCAAGGAACATATTAGAGCTAATAAAGAGACTACAAATATCTAAATATGTAAAGAACATATTTTCAGGTAAACTTCAAAATTATTCTTTTAATATTTTTCCTCAGTTAAGACACACAATTTTATCTCTTACTCTGTTGTCATATAGGAGAATAGTCCCTGACAAAGTGAGTTCTCAACTACTTTGTGCATGTGTGTTGTGTGTTTGTGCTTGCAGTGTATGTGTTTGTATATGTTTTCAGAGTGTTATAATTTTAAATACACATTTTTTATACATTTTGGTTTTTTCTTGTTCCATTTCCATAATATTGACCTTAAACTTTTTTTTTTAATTTTTCTAAATTTTTTAAATTTTTATGAAGAACTTCAGGAAAGAAATGGTGTGTATGCTAAAATCTTGCTGCTCACAAACCCCTTTACATGCTGGGCTTCTTGAGACCTTAACATTCCCAGTCTCTTAATCTTTATTCTTTCCTTTGCTTACCCTTCTGCTTAATTTGTACATTTACCCCAGGTAAAGATATGTTAAATGATAATTCTACTTTAAAGGGAACTCAATTCAAGTATATATTGATTTAAGGCTTCTATAAAACCATGTATGAATTTAACAATGCAGAGAGTATTGTACAATGGTGTCTTTAATCTATACTTTCTGTCTCATTTCAAGTACCTCTTTCTTTGTATGTCTTTGTATTTTCCTTTATTTTGAAAAACGTCTAAGGCCCAATAGAAATCAGTGATTGATTATCTCATAGCCTTTAACCCAGGCTTCTCAGCTGGCATTAGTGGTAAAGAACTCTCCTGCCAATGCAGGAGACATGAGACACGGGTTCAACCCCTGGATTGGCAAAATCCCCTGGAGGAGGAAATGGCAACTGACCCCAATATTCTTGCCTGGAGAATCCCACAAACAGAGGAGCCTGGCAGGTTACAGTCCGTAGGGTCTCAAAGAGTCAGACATGGCTGAAGTGACGGAGCATGCACACACATAGCTTTAAATCCAGAGGGAGAGCTATTCCACTGTCTTGCATTCTGTGATCTCTGCTTAGTCCCTTTGTCATCAAGAGATATACAGAAGTGAAATAAATCTTCCTTTGATTAGTGAGATGGTCTTTGAACACTACTGCACTTTCAATTCTCAGAAGACAACGGTCAGAAACAAATTTGGAAATGCTTGAAAGTTTTGCCCTCCTCCTTTGTGGTCCTGGGCCTCATTTTGAATGAATGGTTTCTTTCTTTTAGTTTTTGACAAAGGTGAAGAAAAAAAAATAAAGCCCCATAAAAATGTTTCCCTGTGTCCCTAAGCATGGTTTCAACAGTTTTGTCATTGTTTAACCACTAACTTGTGTCTGGCATTTTTTCAGTCCGATGGACTGTAATCCACCAGGCTCCTATCCATGGCATTTCCCAGGCAAGAGTACTGAAGTGGGTTGCCATTTCCTTCTCTAGGGGATCAAACAGGCATCTCCTGCTTGGCAGGTGGACTTTTTTTTTTTTTTACCACAGAGTCTGGTTTCAGCTGTTACTTGTTACTTGTTATTAATACCTTTTAATTCAACTTCCAAATATCATTTTTCTAACTCCAAGATATGCATATTTTACAAGATTTTTTCTCTTTAGCCTGATCTTTGCAAGTAAGGACTTCATCTTCATTAGCTATTCAATTATCCCCCAGTATTGCTATTTAATTTGTCCTCTTGCTGTATATATGCAGGCATTCCCATTGAGTCAAGTAAATTTTATCAATAATATTCTCTAACGTATTGGCTTTTTAAGTGGCTGAAGTAAGTTTTGTCCAAGATACGCTCAGGTCACTTCATTTAGACATGGTTCACTGACTTTTAATACTTCTTTTATATTCATGGAACTTTAGAGAAAATTCATTTGTGCATAGTTAAAAGATAAATTTGCACTCATCTCCCATGTTAGTAAAGTCATGCTTAAAATCTTGCATGGTAGGCTTCAACATAATGTGAACCAAGAACTTCCAGATATTCAATCTGGGTTTAGAAAAGGAAGAGGAACCAGAGATCAAATTGCCAACATTCACTGGATTATAGAGAAAGCAAGGGAATTTCAGAAAACCATCTCTCTCTGTTTCAAAGTCTATGTTAAAGCCTTTGAGGAAACGGATCATGACAAACTGTGAAAAGCTCTTAGAGACACAGGAATACCAGTCCATCTTACCTGTCTCCCAAGAAACCTGTTTGCAGATCAAGAAGCAACAGTTAGAACGCCATATGGAACAACTGATTGGTTCTAGATCAAGAAAGGAGTAAGACAGGGCTGTCTGCTGTCACCCTGTTTGTTTAATCAAGATACTGAGCACATCATGAGAAATGCCAGGCTGGATGAGTTACAAGCTGGAATCGAGATAGACGGGAGAAACTTCAACAACCTCAGATATGCAGATGACACCATTCTAATGGCAGAAAGTGAAGAGGAACAAAAGAACCTCTTGATGAGGGTGAAGGAGGACAGTGAAAGAGCTGGCTTTTGGCCCCATTACTGCATGGCAAATGGAAGGGTAAAAGGTGGGAGTAGTGACAGATTTCCTTTTCTTGGGCTCCAAAATCACCTTGGATGGTGACTGCAGTCATGAAATCAGATCCATTATCAGCAGGAAAGCTATGACAAACCTAGACAATGTACTGAAAAGTAGAGACATTACTCTGCCAGCTCATATAGTCAAGACTATGGTCTTCCCAATGGTCACATATGGTTGTGAAAGCTGGACCTTAAACAAGGCAGAATGGTGAAGAATTAATGCCTTTGAACTGTGGTGCTGGAGAAGACTCCTGAAAGTCCCTTGGACAGCAAGGAGATCAAACCAGTTAATCCTAAGGGAGATCAACCCTGAATATTCACTGGAAGGACTAATTCTGAAGCTGAAGCTCCAGTATTTTGGCCATCTGATGAGAAGGGATGACTCATGGGAAAAATCCCTGATGCTGGGAAAGATTGAGGGTAGAAGGAGAAGAGGCCATAAGAGGATGAGATGGCTGGATGGCATCATTGATATGAAGAACATGAACTTGGGCAAACTCTGGGAGATGGTGAGGGACATGGAGGCTTGGCGAGCTGCTGTCCATGAGGCTGCAAAGAGTCGGACACAGTGGGACGACTGAACAACAACAACAACAGTTGCAAAAGATAAAATTTACATGCACCATGTTGTATGTTCCTTAGGAGTGCAAATATTCTTAATAGAAGAGCCCAGGTGGTATACCCTATATTACCTCTTGAAGAAGTGGTTCAAGATCCCCCAATTCAGTGTTTGTTGCTATTTTATACCATATAAATGTCATAATAACCAGACTGAATACACATATTAAAAGGCAAAGTACTTATTACAACATACGAACTGAATAAAAAAACCTAATTATCTCAAACAGGAGAAGGAACATTTTTAAGGTGAGCATGAGAACTGCTCTTTCTAAAAGGTTCTCTCAAATCAGAATACTGACTAATTTTATGTCCATTTTTACTTTGAGAAAAGCACTCACTGGATAAAACTGGGCTCTCAATTATTGGGCACGTGTATAAGTATGTAAGTGTGTTTGCCTTCCTGCAATGGCATATACATGTGTATATTTGCACATCTCCATGGATTCAACTTGAAAGATAACTTTTACATTAAATTTGAATGACCTTCCATTTTTTATTTTATATTTATTTTGATCTTTTCATTTTGTTTTTCAGAAAAAACTCCAGTGAAATCAGGTAAATTTCAAAAAACTTCTTCCTCCCAAGCCCATCAAAATGATGTTTTCTATTTGCATTGATGTCTTTTGCCTTTAACCTATAACCATCCATTGACTTGCTCTTCTCCTGGATATCTACCTTTCCTCTCAATTAAATATTTATGCACTTCTTTCTTAAGTTACCTAAAGTTAACTTCCTTTTAATTTCACAAACTGCTTTCATATTCCATTCTTACTTCATTTATTCCATACAGTTCTTTACCTATGGACATTGACTTTTTTGTTTCTTAAGACTTGCAATATTTTCACGGAGAAATTGGTGAGCTGAAGGGCAACCAAGTTGATAGGCATATTTGCTTGTCTTTCTGAGATACATGCAAAGATAAGATCTCTATACATTATGGAAGTGAATAAAATCTTTATCCTCCTCCCTTCTTGATATTGTGCCCTCGTATTGATTTGCTTTTCTCAATTATTTTATTCATGAATGTGAAGAAGTCAACGGAATTTCCTATAAATGTTTTTCACCATTTACCTTGAGTTATCTCATTTGTGACTTACACCTTTTTCTTCACACCAAAAGATCATGATTTGTTCTTGAAACTTATCTTTCCAACTGAAAGCTTCATCAGTTATTCGTCATCCCCTCTTATTGACTCTTTAATTTATCAGGTTGTTGTAATTTATGCAGATATTCCTTTTGAGTCAAGGAAATTTTATTAATCACACACCTCTGAAGTGCTGACATTTTCCACATGGTTAATGTGAATGTTTTATCCACAATATATATATTCAGATCATTTGACTTAGATTTAATCTGCTGCAATTAAAGAAATGTCTCCTTTCCTTTCATGGAATTCCATTAAGAAAAATTTAATTTAGGCATTAAATAGAAATTCAAAAAACACAGTTTTATGTATTAATCAGTTGATGAAAATTTTATAAATAGAGTACACAGAAAAATTACCCTGTAATATATTACAGTGCAGTAATTCAATATTCTCTAATTTAGTATTTGTGGCAATTATATACCACATACCTTTTACAATATAAAATTGAGTATATGCAGTAGTTGAAAGCAAAATAAAACTTAACAAATCTCAATGAACTGAGTAATAAAAGCCTAACTAGTGACAAAAGGGATCAGGACCATTTTTAAAAGGTGAACATGAGAAGAAATATTCCTAACAATTTTTCTCAATACAGTACATTCATTCATTTCATGCCAACTTCCCTTTGGGGGAGAATATGCTATGGACAGGACTACCCTGGTGGCTCAACAGTGAAGAATCTGCCTTCAATGCAGGAGCCACAGGAGACAGTGTTCAGTCCCGGGGTTAGGAAGATCCCCTGGAGAACATGGCAACCCTCTCCAGTATTCTTGCCTGGAGAATTCCATAGACAAGGGAGCCTGGTGCGTTGCAGAGAGTTGAACACCACTGAAGCAACTTAGAACGCATGCATGCTATGGAGAAAATTGAGACCTTAGACATGGTGCATCTGTATGCATGAGTTGTGTACCTACATGCAATGTATGCATGCTTGTATGTGTGAGTAATGACATGCTTATCTGAATTGTGATAGGATTAGTTTTAAACATAAACTTTGAATTAATTGTGCATTTGCTTTGTATTTACATTATGTTTTTATTGATCTCCCCATTTTATTTTTCAGAAGATCCTCAGGGAAAAAATGGTAAAATTTCTGAAAACTTGTTACTCACAGACTGCTCTCACATGATTGATTTCTTGAGCCCTTGAGATCCCCATGCTCTTAATCTATACACCTTTCCTCCTCTTGTTCTTTTCCTACGTCTCTGCCTTTCCCTCCCTAATTTTTAAGCTGCAGATCTTCAGATTATGTTCTCTTTCCTTAGTTTCTCTAATAATCTTTTTCAGTTCTCACTTTTTCTGCTCCACATAATTTTGTTCCTGTAATCATTAGTATTTTCCATCTTTCTATGGTCTGTTATAGTTTCATTAAGAAGTTGTTGAGATGAAGAGCATTCAGTTGAAAGGCACACTGTTTCCATTCTGCATATTGTTCCAGAACACATTGCAAGATGGGAACTCTGGAACATATCTCAAGTTTAAGGGCTCATTTCGATGCCAATGAAACTTGCCCAAACTAAAAGAGATGAGAGGTGAGATCACTCAGATCTCACATACTGAGTGAAATTTGTCCATCCTTTGTTCTTTCAAAGCCTAAGAAATTTATGTTAGAATCCACTAGACAATGAGAAATGAAAGCTTATTCTCTGTGACAGAACTTATTGTCCAAAGAATCCCAGGTGTAAAAATATTTCCCATGAGTATTCTCAGAATCTTTTTTAACCATAAACATTGTTTTGTGTTTTGGGCATTCTCACTGTCACATTTATCATTAACACAAACTGCAATTTCTATTAAATATGTAAAGAGGAGTCCTATAGCACAGGGAGTGTTCAATCATAGTATATCTCTTAATTCTCAATTTCTCATGTGTAATGCATGGGCAACTATTAGTGTAAGTTTTAAAAAAATATATTTCTTACACCCAAATACACTTCTCAGAAGTTGAACAACCTCTTTTAATTATAGTTTTTCCATGGAAATTTTTAATTCAAAGAGAATTCAACTCAAGAATATACTGATTTATCATGTATGTATTCTTTATATGACTATAGCCACAGATAGAGTCATGGACAGATGGACAGCTTTATACTGTTCTTTTCATCTATTTCCAAGTCTCTCTCTTAGGAATAAGTGTGTATTTTCATTTTATTGTGAAAGAGGTAGGAGGTAAAATACAAGACCAATGATTGATATATCTTGTATCCCAGAGAAATAGAATAGCATTTCAGTCTACTTCCTTGTGTGGTGTATTTGCAATCTTGTTCCTTTTTCAATAAGGGGTACAAGGAAGTAAAACAGACACAGAGTTTTTTTTTCTGATTGGTGAGATATTTTCAATCTGGTAGCACCAATTCTCAGGAATGTGTGCCAGTTGGGATCACAGTGAAAACTATAACAGTCTTTGAAAGTTCTGTTTTCCTTTCTTCCTGATATTGTGCCCTCATTTTGAATTAATAGTTTCTTTCTTGCTTTTATTTCCTCAATAAATATGAAGAAGAAAGTGACAAATCACATTAATGTATTTCTCTGTGTACATAATCGAAGTATTATCTACTTTTTGTATTTTCTCTAAACCCCTTAAACCATCATTCTCATTGGACTTACATATGTTTACTTTATTTTCTCCAACCTTATCTTTGCCCTGAAGGTTGCCATCATCATTTGCTATTCAAATACCCCACGTTGTTTCTTTGATTTGTCTTTTTGTTGCAATCTATGCAGATATTCCTTTCAAGGCAACCAATTTATTAAACATATACATCTAAAGTATTGGCATTTCCCATAATGCAGATGGGAAAGATTTGTCCTAGATATGTCAGGTCATTTGATTTAAACCATTAGAGTTACATTTGACTGCCATGAACACTTCGTTTTCCTCTTTTCAAGGAATTTTATTAATAAGAACATTTGTTAGGCATGTATTAAAAATAGAAACTTACAAAACACAGGTTATGTATATATGTATCAGTTGGTTAAAAAGTGAATTGAGGTGCTCAGGTAAATTTCTGTGTAGTATCTCTGGAAGCAGTGCTTCAAGATCCTTTCATCTAGTATTTATTATGGAAAAAAGATTGTATAATAAATAGAGTCAAAACAGTGCATGTAAATTGAAAGCCAGTGTACTTATGAAATCATACAAATTGAATAATAAAACCCTAAGTAATGTCTAAAAGGATAAGGAACATTTTAAAAGGCAACCATGAGAACTACTATTCCTAAAACTTTCTAGCAGATCACTAAATTCACTAATTTAATAACATTTTTATTTCAGGGAGTATACCCTCAGGGTAAAACTGGCCCTATATCACAGCATTTGTGTGTGTGTGTACATCATTGTCCTCATTGGTTTATTATTATGTATAAATTTTCCATTAAGTTGGAACTTTTTCACATTCTCCGAGATTTTTACATTGATCTCTCCACTTTCATTTCAGAAAAACATTGGACATCATATGGTAAATTTTCTGAAATCCTGTAAACTTCCTCCGCACTGCAGTAGAATGACTGCTCTCCTGTTGCCTTAGCATTCCCTGCTTTTCCATCTGATGTCAGTCACTGGTTCACACTTCTCCTGGGGGTCTACCTTTACTTCTTCAATTAACATCTTATAGACTTTTCCAGATTAAGTTTCTTTTCTTACAACTTCCCTGTTTCTGTATTTTCCATATTCCTTTCTTCTCATTCCAAAGTGCTCTTTCCTTATGACATTAGCTTCTTCTGTTTTCCAAGCATTTGCTATGATTTCACTCAGAAGGCGATGAGATAAAGGGCACTAGTCTGATAGGGACATCGTTTCCATTTTGTACATTTTCCTGGAACACTTCCAATATTAGGACTCCTGTCACAGAAGCCATGTGCATGGGCCAGTTTTTATACCACTGATGCTTTTATAATCTGAGAGATGAGAGAAGACTCTCATTTGCTGATTTCAGTTTGTCTATCTAAAAAGGCATGTGTAAATTCTGATATTGTGCATGGGTCAAAGATGAATTTGAGCCTCATTATTCCACTGGTATAGAGCCTATAACCCCAGCATTCCAAAGTATCTGAACATTTGGACCTTCCAGGTGGCTCAGTGTTAGAAATACACCTGCTAATGCAGGACATTCAGGTTCAGTCCGTGGGTGGAGAAGATCCCATGGAGAAGGAAATGGCAACCCACTCCAGGATTCTTGCCTAGGAAACTCCGCAGACAGAGGAGGCTGGTGGACTACAGTCCCTGGGGTCGCAGAGGAGTCCCAACATAACTCAACGAGTAAGCAACAACATCTAGAATCTATAAACACTTACAAAGTATATGAATATTCTTTCATGATTCTCATGGGAATTTTCATGTATGTAATAGTGCTGTTCTTTCTCTTTTATCTTTGCAATGAAACAATTTATTTTTATTAAACTTCAGTTCCAGTTTTGTATGTGTAGAAAGAATTTAATTCACAGGGTATGTTCAATTGCTATGTACCGCTCAGACCATAAAGAATCTGCCTGCAATGCAGGATATCCGTTCCAATCCCTTGGTCTGGAAGATCCCGGAGAAGGAAATGGCAGCCCACTCCAGATTCTTGCCTGGATAATCCCATAGACAGAGGACCTGGCAGGCTACAGTCCATGGGTTCACAAAGAGTCAGACACGGCTGAGCAACTAACATTTTCACTTTTCTGATTTCTCAATTTTTCCCGTGAAAGACATAGAAATATTTACTCTGGGATTTTACCTAAGATATTGTCTTACAATACAAATATAATGCAATTAGAATTTTAACAGGTTCCATGTATTTGTTTTTTAAATAATTTCTATTTCAAAGGAAATTCAACTTTATATTGATTTAATGTTTCAATGAAGCTGTATGTAATGCACAGATTATCAGGCAATGGTGGCTTTGATCTATTCTTCCTCTTTGCTAGTACCTCCTTTTGGTAATGAATGTATGTTTTCTTTTTATTCTGAAAAAAGTGGAAAGCCCAACACAAACCAATGATTGGCATATCCCATATGCTTTAACCCAGAGGGAGGGCTATCACACTGCCTTGCAGTCTACAATTTCCACTTTATCCCTTTGTCATCAGGAGGTGCATCATGTACAGAAGTACAATAATTCTTTCTTTGATTGATGAGGTGTTCTTTGAACACTGTAGTCTGTATTCTCAGAAAACAACTCTCAGAAACAACTTTGGAAGTATTTGAAAGTTTTGTCCTCCTTCTTTCTGACATCATGACTAATTTTGAATAAATTGTTTCTTTCTCTTTTTTATTGATAAATGTGAAGGGGAGCAAGGTAAGTCCTATAAGTGTGTTTCCCTGTGTATGTAAATGTGGTTTCATCTGTTACTTGTGCCTTTCACTTCAACTTCTAAAAATCATTTATCTCAACTCTAAGTTGTGAATATTTTACATGATTTTTGTTTCTGAATCTTATCTTTGCGACTAAGGGTTTCATCTTCATTTGCTATTAAATTATGCTCCCAATATTGATATGTGATTTGTCCTCCTATTATAATGAATGCAGGCATTCCTTTACAGTCAAGTAAATTTTACTAATCCTAGTCCTCTGAAGCCATTAGGTTTTTCAAAGTGGCTGAAGTGAAAGTTTTGTCTAAGATATACCTAAGTCACTTGATTTAGACCCACTTCACAGTCATTATTTTATTTTTCTTCTCAAGGAAATTAAGAGAAATTTTATTTCAGAAAAGAGAAATTCACATACACAGTGTTATGCATTCCTAGTTGATGAAAATATTTTTATTACTGGAGTCCAGGTGATATATTCTGTAGTACGACTAGAAGTAGTGGCAGATCCTCTAATTAAGTGGTAGAGCCTCCAATTCAGTGTTTGTGGCTACTTTATATCACTTCGATAAAATAACCAAAATGAATGTGCATATTAACTAAAAGGCAAAGTACTTATCACATCATACAAACTGAATGATAAAAGCCTAGCTATATCAAACAGGATGAGGAACTTTTTAAAGGGTACCACGAGAACTGAAGTTTCTTACAAGTTCTATCAAATCAGAATACCCATTCATTTTATGCCCATTTTCATTTTGAGAAGAACAGTCAGTGGAAAACTTTGAGCTCTCAGCCACTGGACATGTGTATATTGTGGGAGTGTGTGTGTGTTCATGCCTTGGTATGTACACGTGTGTATTTGTGTGCACATCCATGTGGGTTCACTTGGAAACATAAATTTTTCATTGCATTTAAATTATCTTCCCATTTTTATATTATATTTACTTTGATCTCTTTCTTTTCTCTTTCAGGAAGACCTGCAATGACAGTAGGTAAATTTTCAAAAAACCTGTTGCCCCCAACACCATTAAAATGATGGTTTCTCATTGCATTAACATTTTCTGGCTTTTAATCTGTATCTACTATTGGCCTGCTCTTTCCTGAATGTGTATATTTTCCTCCCAATTAAATGTTTATGAACTTCTTTCTTAAGTGACCTAAAGTTAGTGTCATTTTAGTATCCCAAACTCCTTTTATTTTCCATTCCTTCTTTTTAAATTACAAACCATTCTTAACCTGTGGATATAGGCTTTTCGGGACACTTGGCAGTCATTTCACTGAGTAGTTGATGAGACGAAGGGCATTAGTCTGATAGGTATGTTTTGTTTTCCCTTCTGAAACACATCCAAAGAGAGGATGTCCATCACATATATCAGGTTCAAGGGACCATTTCTGTGGCAATGACACTTACCAAACATTTAGAGATGAGAGAAGATGTCTATCATGTGAGTAATGTTTTTCCATGTATTGTCCACTCAGACATGAGTAAACATCAATCATTAGTTAATTTGAATTTGAAGCTCATTTATCCTGTTCTCTTTACCATATTGTCCAAGCATTTTCAGATACACAAATAATTTTACATGATTCTCCTGGAAAATAGTACTACTGTCTGAAGTTTGGAAGCGTTATGACTCCAGTTTGGTTCTCTCTCCTCAGGATTGCTTTGGTAACTCTGGGTCTTCTGTTGTTTCACAGAAATTTCATATATATTACTTGTTACAGTTTTGTGAAAAATGTCAGAGGTAATTTTTAGAGATCTCATTAAATTTTTATTGCTTTGGGTATTAGTGTGGACATTTTATTTTTTTAATTTTATTTTATTAAATTATAGTTGATTTACAGTGTTGTGTTAGTTGAAGTATTATTAGTTATAATCCAAGAACATGGAATATCTTTCCATTTCTTTGAATCATTTCAATCAGAAATATAATTTTTAATGTTTATTGTATTTGGGTAATGATGTATTACAACTGTATTTTAGATTTCAATGGAATTCACTTCAAAAAGTTATCTATTTAATGAACTTATGACTACTGTTACAGATAGAGTTTAAAGATACAGACTTTGTCATAGATACTTCTATCCTCTTAGTTTCCCTGTTGAAAGACAAATAGCTTATTCTATCTTACAAACTGAATCAGTTTAATTCAGTTCAGTCACTCAGTGTTGTCTGACTGTTTGCGACCCCGTGGACTGCAGCACACCAGGCTTCCCTGTCCATCACCAAAATCAGAGCTTACTCAAACTAATGTCCATTGAGTTGGAGACGCTGTCCAACCATCTCATCCTTTGTCGTCCCCTTCTCCTCCCACCTGCAATCTTTCCCAGCATCAGGGTCTCTTCCAATGAGTCAGTTCCTTGCATCAGGTGGCCAAAGGTTTGGAGCTTCAGCTTCAGTATCAATCATTCCAATGAATATTCAGGATTGATTTCATTTAAGTTTGACTGGTTGGATTTCCTTGCTGTCCAAAAAACTCTCAAGAGTCTTCTCCAACACCACAGTTCAAAAGCATAAATTATTTGGTGCTCAGCTTTTTTATGGTCCAACTCTCACATCTATACATGACTACTGGAGAAACCATGTCTTTGACTTTAAGGACCTTTGTCGGCAAAGTGTTGTCTCTGCTTTTTAATACACTGTCCATGTTTGTCACAGCTTTTCTTCAAAGGAGCAAGCGTCTTTTAGTTTCATGACTACAGTCATCATTTACAGTGATTTTGGAGCCCAAGAAAATAAAGTCTCTCACTGTTTCCATTGTTTTCCCATTTATTTGCCATGATGTGATGGAACTGGATGCCATGGCCTTAGTTTTCTAATGTTGAGTTTTAAGCCAACTTTTTCACTCTCCTCTTTCACTTTCATCAAGAGGCTCTTTAGTTCTTTCTGCCATAAGGGTCATGTCATCTGCATATCTGAGGTTACTGATATTTCTCCTGGCAATCTTGATTCCAGCTTGTGCTTCACCTAGCCCAGTGTTTCTCATGATGTACTCTGCATACAAGTTAAATAAGCAGGGTGACAATATACAGCCTTCACGTACTGTTTTCCCGATTTGGAACCAGTCTGTTGTTCCATGTCCAGTTCTTACTGTTGCTTCTTGACCTGCATATAGATTTCTCAAGAGGCAAGTGGGGTGATCTGGTATTCCCATCTCTAAGAATCTTCCACATGAAAATGGGCACCATAAAGGACAGAAATGGTATGAACCTAACAGAAGCACAAACTGAGTAGTGAAATCCTAATTCATGACAAAAGAGACTATGAGCTACTTAAAAAGATTACTTCTAGAATTAAAATTCCTAAAATTCTTTCTCAATATGGTAAAATGACTTACTTTATGCCCCTCTCGATTTCTAGAGCATATCCTTGATCAAAGTGAGGGTTTGGTTTTCTGAATGTGTTAAATGTGTGTATGTCTGTGTGCTCCTGTGTATATTTATGTTCCATACGTGTCTTACTGTTCTTGTATTTCTATGTATTAGACTAAGAATAAATTTAATTTTTACAAGCAATATTTTAAATAAAGTGAATTGTCTTTGTTTTTTTTAAAGAATTACATAGATCTTCTCTTTTTTTTTTTCAGGGGATCTTCGAAAAATATATGGTAAATTTTTCTGACACTCTCTACCCCATAAACCTATAAATAATTGTAACATTGTCTGCCTTTCTATTTGCATTTCATTCATTGTCTCATTTTTCTCCCTTCATTTACCAGTATTTTATATAGACTACAACGATTGTAATCTTTTCTTTTTTATGTAATTCCATCTCTTCCCATTCCTTGGTTTCATTGGAGACCTTTTATTTCTCGAAACATTAGCTTTAAAAAAATTCATATGTCTCCAGAGACTTGTTGATTTTATTTTGATTTTTGTAAAATTGAGGTATGTTAGGTTGATCACCACATCACTTCCATCCTGTATATGTTCTCATGCAAATGACCATTGATGTAGAATCTCTATGACCTGTCAAGTTCAAGGGACAATATCCACTCAACTGATACTGACCCAAAACTTAAGTGAAAAGAAAACTCCAAATATGCTAAGTAAAGCTTCTCCATCTTCTGTTCCTCCAAAGACTATAAATTCTGATGTCATTTATTGGTCAAGTGTGAGCTCTAAGTTAACTCTCCAGTAAAATTTGATCTTATTAACCACTTGATCTGACGTTAATCAATGTTTTACCTAATTTTTTGCTTTCTTTCAAAATTACTAGATTTTCAAAACTACATTTTTTCTTAACTTGTTTAAGAATTTCCCAGTTAAAGAAGGCTCATTTCATAACATATTTCTCATGAATGAAATGTTGTGTTAGTGAAAAGTATAGTGATTTTTCCTTGGAAACTTTTAAAAGAGTTTTTCAGAAATCATGAATTCATACACTAAGCTTTTACCATTTGTATCCTCTTGATACTTTTCGTTTACCTTGCTGTTTCAGTGAAATTGAAGTTAACAAGATACCTCTTTATATTTCGTTGGCAGCTAAAAGTACCTAATTCTCTATTAACCCATGTGTAGAGAAAGGTCCCTTTATTGTTCATTTCCTCATCACTTTTAATATATATCTCCAGTATGTCTACTAATGGTATTATTATTTTTATTAATATAGTTAGAAGGACTACCACAATACCAAAGCTTGATGTTGCTTAACCTGGAGGAATTCCTAATCTGCCTCTTCTTATGGGGCTGTTTCCCATCATATATCCATTTGGGAAATGAGAGTATGAACTTTAAATTACATGACTTCTCAATAGTGAGAGACATAAACCATATGGTTTGGATTCTCATAAATATCTGTCAGTTTGAATCTAAGAGAAAACCAAGGAAACATTAAAAAATATTTGACCTCCTCCCTCCCTTTCTACCATTTTCTTCCTATTTTAAATGTATATTATACATTATTTCATTTATTTATTATATCCTTTATTATATTCCATTAATAAATTGAAGATGGAAAAAAGCATGTCTCACAGCATATATCACTGTGAACCTAAGCATACTCTCATGTGTTTCTCATAACTTTATCTTCGGCACTCAGTTATCATCTTCCTCAACACCATCATGCATGGTTACATCATTCATGTTCATATGGTTTGTCTTGTTACTGTCTTTCCAAATGAAGCCAGCCTTCTGCCTTTGTTATTCAATTTCCCCCATTACTACTTCTGTGATTTCTTTTCTTGATGCAATCTAGGCAGACTTTTCTTTTGGGTCAACTAAATTTTACTAGTTATACATTTCAAAATTCTGCATTTTTGGGATTCTGAAGTATGAATTTTCTCCAATATATGCTTGGTCATTTTCTTGACAACTACTTTCACAGTCACTTTTAATACTTAAATTTCTTCTTTCATGTGATTCCATTAAGAAGTACTTCACTTAGGTATTATTTAAAATCAAAATTCCTATTATAAAAGATTATGTATTCATCAGTTCATAAAAATGTGAATAGAATTATCCAGGAAACAACTCCTGCATTTCCTTTGCAACACTGGCCAAAGATGTTAAGTCAATGTTTGTGTCTTCAAAGGCATCTTAGGTATTATAATAATGAAGTGGACACCATCTATTATGTAACAACCCAAAGAATTTACAAGAGCTAATAACATTAATGATAAATAATTAGTAATAATAAATAAAGCTAATACTCCTAATAATAAATCACTTGTTATGACAAAATAGCAAAAAAGCTAAAATATATATATATATGTATAGATGTATAATTTTATTTAGTTAGATTTTGGCTGTGCTGGATCTTCATCGTTGTACAGGCTTTTCTCTAGTTGTAGACAGCAGAGGCTACTCTCCAGTTGTGGTGTGTGGGCTTTTCATTGCAGTGACGTCTCTCTGTTGCGGGCAGATCACAAGCTCTAGAGTGCACAGGCTTCAGTAGTTGTGGCACGTGGGCTCAGTAGTTGTGGTTCCCGAATTCCAGAACACAGGCTCCATAGTGGTGGCACATGGGCTTAGCTGCTCTGTGGTATGTGGGATCTTCCTGGGCCAGGAATTAAAGCCATGTCTTCTGCATTGGCAGGCAGATTCTTTACCACGGAGGCACTAGGGATGCCCAAGAATATTTTCCAAATATGAACTTCAAAACTATTCTTTTAATAGTTTTTTCTTAAGATGATTTTTTTTTTACTCCTATTCCTCTATTGACAATGTGAGATGTCATCCCCTATGTGTGTGGTGTGTGTCTGTGTATCTGCATTCAGATAGTTATAAATTTATTTATACATTTTATAATAAATTTTGTTACTTGGTTTTCCATTTTCATGATATTGACCTTAAACTTTTCATTTTATCTTTTTGAAGAACCTCAGGAAACAAACAGTAAGTATTTTAAAAACTTGTTATTCACAAATCCCTGTTACATGACTGAATTGCTTGCAGCCTTATCTTTCCAGACTTAAGGCTTCTCCTTGTCTTGCCCTTCTCCTGGATGTGTACCTTTGCAGTTGCAGCTTTCATTTATAGACATCCCCATAGAAAGTACTCTCCATGTATTTTCTCAACCTAGAATTCATTTCAGTTTATTTTTTTCTATTATGTATCATTTATTTCCTATTGACACTGTCTTTATTTTTTCTATTTTTTCTTTTTTTTTTTTTTTAGTGCTTTGTTGATGAGATAAAGAGCATTAGGTTAGGAGTTCACTTTGTGTGTCTGCCAGGACACCTCCCTAGTTAGTATGTCTATCACAGTCCAATACCACTGACCCACATTTAAGCCAATGACACTTTCCCAGACCTGCAGAGTTGAGAGAAACTGCCTACAGAGTGCAGTTGCTCTGTCCCTTCAAAGCCTGTGTATATTCTGATATTCTTCCTTCATCTATAAACTTGAGGCACATTCTTCCACTGAGCTTGAGTATCTTATCCAAACACTCTTGAATTTAAGATTTCCAATATTATATTTGCATCTCAGGAAATGTTCACTTGCTTGTATTCTCTTTCAAGTCTCCATTTTTGATGTAAAAGATAATGAAACCATTGTCCTGGGGCATCACTGAGAATTTTTTTTCTAAAAGGGGATAAAATTTTAATAATTTTGGTATCCTTTAATGACAGTTTTCAGTGACAATTTTTATTTCAAAGAAAATTCAACTCAGTAATATCAAATAAACATATTTGACAGGAGTTAAATGACTACTCTTACAGGTAGATTTGTGGACAGAGGGACTCTGTCCCTCCTCATGTCTTTTCAAGTATCCCTCTTGCAAATGAGTTTTCTTTGTTGCCTGCATGTTCTTAAAAAGGACAATGGAGTAAGGCAAGATCAATTACTGATATGACTTTTATCACTGAGGGCTAGCTATGCTACCTCTTTGCATAGTGTCATTTTCAATCTTACTCTTTTTGGAACCCGGGCATATATGGAAGTGCAACATGAAAAAAGTGAAAAGTGCAAGTGTTAGTCACTCATCGTGTCCTTGTGACCCCATGGACCATAGCCCACCAGACTCCTCTGTCCATGGAATTCTCCAGGCATGAATACTGGAGTGGATAGCCGTTCCCTTCTCCAGAGGATCTTACCGACCCAGGGATGGAACATAGGTCTCTTGCACTGCAAGCAGATTCTTTACCATCTGAACCACCAAGAAAGACTGTATTTCCCTCTAATTGGTGAAATGGCCTTTGAATCTCATGATTCTGATTTTCAGAAATGTATATTGTTTAGGCCCCTCAGAAAACGATGGCAGAGTTTGAAAACTTTGTCTTCCTCCATTCCTGACATGTTACTTCTTTTGGGGTGAATTTTGTATTTTTCTTTTCATTGTCGGTAACTATTAGGCAAAAAAAAGGGAAGATCTTGCTAATGTATTGGGTACGTAATGTACTACGACCTGGGTATTGAATCGTAGTTTCATCTGTCATTGAATGTTTGTCTTCAATGCTCAATCATTATCTTCCTCAAAGTCATGATACTAATTTTCTTCTATAATTTGTCTTATCTTTTTGTCTTTTCAATGGTTGTGTGACATATTCATTTGTTGCTCATATTCCTACATTCTGTGATTTGTCCTGTTGCTGCAATCCCTCTTAGGCATAGCAGTAATGAAGTTGACTGCATCTAAGTAGTAAAAACACAGGTGTTTATTAGAGCTAATAAGCCAAATAATAACAAGAGTAGTACATTCAATATAGGTAAAGAACATTTCCTTAACTGAAAACTTTAGAATTCTTATTTTATTTTTTTTCATAATTAATACAATACTTTTATGTTTTATCTTTATTTCCCTTTGGAGAACAGTCTCTTAACCAAGTGAGCTCTCAGCCACTGTGTGTGTGTGTGTGTGTGTATCTGCATTTGGATACTTAAAATTTAAATATGAATTTTACAGTAAATTTTGTTTCTTGGTGTACCATTTCCATGATATTGCCCTTAAGTTTCCCATTTTATCTTTCTAAAGGACCCCAGAGGAAAATTGGTAAGTATCCTAAAACTTGTTTCTCATAAACTTCATTTACATAAGTGATTTCTTGAGGCTTGACATTCCCATTCTCATAATCCACATGCTTTCTTTACATTGTCCTATTTCTGAATGTCTACCTTTTCCTCTCCAATTGTTACTTATAGATTTCCCCATAGAGAGTTCACTTCATTAATTTCCTCTTCTAAAATCTATTTCAATTCCTTTTCCATTCTATATCATTTCCTTCCTATTTAATTTTCATCCATTTTCAGCAACTTGTTATAGGCTTACTGAAAACTTAATGAGATAAAGAATATCAGGTTGAAAGGAACTGGATCCCATCCTGTTTATCTGCTAGGTCGCATCTCAGTTCCAATATCTCGGGCCCACACGTAGGTCAATGAAATTTCCTGAAACCTGTAGAGATCAGAGAAGATTGCTAACAGGCTGATAAAGTTTACCTGTTCATTGTCCCTTCAAAGCCTGTATAAATTCTTCTTTCACTTCTTTATCCAAAACAACTTTTCTTCCACTGTGCCTGAATGCATTTCCAGGTAAAATAATATTTCCAACGTTATTCTTGCAATTTTTTCTTCAAACAGTAGTAATCTTTTCCTTTCTATTTGTTTTTTGTTTTACATTTTGAATGACACAATAATGGTCTTAGTAACCTGAATTTTGTTTAGTGTTTTGAGAAGAAATATACATCCCAGGAAATATACAGTTGTTTACATTCTTCTCTTGGTTCAAAGTTGCCAAATATTTTTTTTTTTCCTGCAGCATGATATAATCCTTAAAATATTAACATCTTTTAATGACAGTTTTCAGTGACTTTCTTATTTCAAAGATAATTTAATTCAGATCTGTATCAAAATTATGTATGTTGTAGTCTTGACATGGAGGCTTGCCTGCTGGCTCAGTGGTAAAGAGTTTGCCAGCCAATGCAGGAGATGCAGGTCCAATCACTGTGTCGGGAAGATCCCCTGGAGAAGGAAATGGCAACCCATTCCAATATTCTTGCCTGGGAAATCCCATGGACAGAGGAACCTGGTGCACTACAGCCCATTGGGTCACAAACAAGTCTAATCACAAATTAGCGATTAAATAACAATGAAGCTTGACTTAACTTCTTCTACAAGTGGATTGTGGACAGATGGGTGTCTTTACTCTGTTCTTCAATATCCTTTTCTTGGTCTTCAATATCCTTTTCAAATACCTCTCCTATAGTTCAGTTTCTGTGTGTTTTCATTGAATTTTGGAAAAGGAAGTTGTCCCAATGCAAGATCAATGAATATAATGACATTTATCTCAGACAGAGGGTAGACAGCCACCCCCCCCCCAACTTTATGGTGTCATTTTCATTCTTATTCATTTGGAAACCAGGCATTTATAAAAGTACAATGACATTATCCCCGAATTGGTGAGATGTCCTTTGAAACTCATGGTTCAATGCTCAGAAGTGTGTGTCAGTTAAGAACACAAAGAAAACCAAGGCTGTGTCTGAAAATTTTGTCCTCTGCCTTTCCTGTCATGTTACTTCATTTTGTGAATTGTTTGTTAGTTCCTTTGAGTTTGTTAGTAAATATTGCGTGACAAAAGGCAAATTTCATTAGTGTATTTCTCTGTGGATCTAGACATGGTTTCATCTGTTATTGTACCTTGTCATCAATGCTCAATCTGCATCTTCTTCAAAGTCAATATGCACACATTCTTGTATGATTTTGTCTCACCTTTCTGTCTTTATAATGGATGTTTGCTATATGGACTATTTTTTTCAGTTGTCCCCATTTATCCTTCTGTGATTTGTCTTGTTGTTGCAAAATCTGCAAACATTCACTTCCTGTCCATTTAATGCTAGTAATCACATATCTGGGAATTATTGTCAATTTCAGTGTGGCTGTTGTGTAATGCATTAGTCTAAGTCACTTTCATATCCTGTAATTTATAACTCGCTTCACTGATATTGATTATTTTATGTTTCTTACATCACTGAGTTTAAATCAAATGTGTATCATTTAGGAGAGGGTCAGAACAGAATCCACATAAGACAAGTAGGTATGTTCATGGGTGGCATAAATGTGAATAGAGACACCCAGTAAATTCTGGAAGAATTTGTTTCCAATCCTGCAATTAAGTATTTGTATCTAGTTTATTGACCAAAGCTACTGTGATCTCTTGACATGTATGCTAACATCCAAATAACTTATATCTTACAAACTGAAAGTGAAAATCTAACTAAGGTCAAAAGTGATTATAAAAAAAAAAAAAGTGTTTATAAGCTTTTTACAAACGTAAATTCCAAAAACAACATTCCTGGAATTATCTCTCAGTGTTCTTAAATGACTCAGATTATGCCACTCTCTATTTCTGGAATATATTGTTGATCAAAAGAGAGGGTTTGGTCACTGAGAATATGTGAGCTTCTTTGTATATGTGTGTATTTGTGTGTACATGTGTGTGAATATATGCTATGCTCCTGAGTGTGTATGCATATTCCATATGGGTTTTCCTGTTTTGTGTGAGTGTGAATAATGAAAAATATATTTATAATTTCAAAATAGTCAAGAAGATTAATTTATCTTTTTTTCTTTTCATATTTACCTGGACTCATCATTTCATTTTTCAGATGATCATGGAAAAGTATTTGGTGTTTCTAACATCATTTACCCCAACACCCTTTAAATGATTGCTCATAATTCCCTGCCTTTCTTACCATGTATCAACCACCATTCTCATCTTTCCCTTCTCTTATCTTTAACCTTTTGGATATGGACTACTCCCATATTAATTCCTTTTATCTCTTTTCCCTAATTCCATCCTCTCTCATTACTTGCTTTTGTTTTTCTTTTCTTTTTTTTTTTTACATATCTTTTCTTCTCTCTAAACATTAGGTTTTTTTTTTTTTTTTTTTCTTTTCTTCCTTTTCTGTCTCCAGAGAATTGACTAGCTTTGGTTATATTTGTGGGGATAAATGATATCAGGCTGATCACTACATTCTTTTATTTCTAAATAAATGTTCCTGCAAGTGACCCCAGATGTAGAATCTCTGTGTCATTTCAAATTCAAGGGATAATAGCTATGTGACTGGCTCTGAGCCAAAACTTAAGTGAGCAGATAACTCCACATTTGCTGAGCAAATTTTGTTTACCTTCTGCTCTTAGAAGACTAGAGTTTCAGATGTCATTCCTTGGCCAATGTGAGCTCTAAGCCTAACCTCACATTCAGATTGACCACACGACCTAATTGTTCTTGGTATAGATGTGTTCTACCAAATATTGTATGTTCTTATTTTATATAGTTTCTCAATTATTAGGTCTACAAAATGCACATTTTCTTAATGTGTTTATGATAATGTCACCTGTTAACAAAAGGTCACTTAATACCATGTCACTCAATAATGGAATGTTATGTTGATGAATGGAGAAGCAACTTTCCTTAGAAATTTAAAAGAGTTTTTCATAAAACATTAAGTCAAAGCCTAAAGTTTTGCCTGAGGTATCCACTTGATGTTGTCTTTCAGGGGAAATAGAACTTTCCAAACTATCTCTTTACAGTTTTGGAAGGCCAGAAGTGGTTCATACTCCAATAACCATATGTACAGTAGTGTCTGATTTTATGTTAGGACTGAACATGTTTCAAAGGTAAATTTCAGAAGTATCATTTCAATGCTTTTACCTGATTAAACACTACTTACCCTGCTTAACACTGTAATCCTCTGGAAGAATAGTCCCTTGCCAAAATGGCTCTTCATCCACATTGTGTATTTGTGTGTTTTTTTTTTTTTTCATTCAGATCAAAATGAATTTAAAAATGAATTTTGTAATACAGGTTGTATGTTAGTGTTCCATTCCCGTGATACTGACCTTAAAATTTCACTTTATCTTTATTTAGAAGTTCAGTATCAAAAGGGTAAATATTCTGAAACTTCTCAAAAACCTCTTCACCATGACTGATTTCTTGAGGCCCCGTCTCTTAATCCAAATGCTTTCCATTGTATTGAGCTTCTCCTGGATGCTTGTCTTTGTGTCTCCCATTGAATTATAGGCTTCCCCATACAGAATCTCTCTCTTCAGGTCCCCTATCTAAAATGTATTCAGTTTTCCAATCTGTATCCTTCTTTCCTGTAAACAGCTTGTTCCTGTTGTCCAGACATGTAACAGGCTCACTATAAAGTGTATGTGATGAAGGACATTATGTTCAAAGGCACTGAGTTCCATTCTGTTTATCTCCAAGGACACATCCATAGTTAGGACCTCTGCAAAATGCCTGTATGTAGGGCCCATAATTATTGCAACGAGACTTCCTCAAACCTGCAGAGATAGAGAAGATGCCTAATGTGCTCAGTGAAGTTTGCCTCTCATTGTCCTTCAAAGCATGAAAGCATTCTGCTTTATTTCTTGATCCATGAGGTTGACACTCATTCTTCCGCTGTGCCCAAATATATTACCCTAGGCTTCCCAGATATAGAAATATTTCAAAAGTTATTCTTGGAATAGTTTCTTGCAAAAGTGGTAATTCTTGCTTCACTGGCATTGACTATTGTATTTTTCTTACAGGCACTGGATGTAAATCACATGTGCTTCATTTAGGTGTGGATCAAAACAGAAACATCCCAAATCAAGGTGATATATTCATTAGTTTACATATATGTGATTAGAGGCACATAGTTCTTAATGAAGAGTAATCTCTAGAATGTGTTCGATCCTGTAATTCAATATTTGTACCTACTTTATTTAACAAAGCTACCTTGATTCCTCACATATATGTTAGCTTCCAAATACCTTATCATATCGTATAAAGTGAACAATGAATGCCTAACTAATGTCAAAAGTGATTAAAAACTTTTTAAAAAGGTAGCTTCTAGGACTAACATTCCTAAAATTCTATCTCAATATAATAAATTGACTTAATTTTTGCCCACTCTGAATTTCTGGAGAATATATTAAGCAAAAGGAGGTTTTCTTACTGTAGATGTATGAGGTTCTGGGTGCTGATATTCCTGTGAGCTCTTCCGTGTATATGCATGTTCTATATCTGTGTTTTGTGTGTGTGTGTAGTGTTTACAAACACTAATAAACTGAATTGTAAATGCAAATTTTAGAATAGAATAGAATTGTCTTCTGTTTGTACCTTTCAATATTTACATGGTACTCTTAATTTTATTTTTTGGATATTTTAGGAAATAAAATTGGTAAGTATTTCTGACATTTTTCCCATAGCCATTTAAATAGCTACCATCATCCCCTCCCTTTCTATCTCTTTGGCACCTATTCTCTCATTCTTCCCCTATACCCTCTCCATTGTCTGTATATGGACTACTTTCATATCAACTTCTTCCATCTCTTTTCCCCTAGTTGCAACTCTTCCTATTCCTTGCTTTTCATGATATACCTATTCTTGTCCAAATACTTCAGTGTTTTCCTTGTTATGTCTTCTGAGAGTTGTCTTGATTGATCCTAATTTTTGTAGGGATGAGGGATATCAGGCTGATTACCACATCATTCCCATGAAATAAAGGTTTTCGCGTAAATGACCACTAATGTCAAATCACTGTGACCTTTCAAGTTCAAGTGACAATAACCATGTGATTGATACTGACCCAAAACTGAAGTGAACAGAAAACTCCAAATTTGTTGAGCAAATTGCTCTGCCTTCTGCTCTTTCAAAGACTATTAATTCAGTGACATTCCTTTATTACATGTGAGCGCTAAACCTACTTTCGCATCCCCCTTGATTTTATTATCCAGTTGTTTCAGGTGTACAAATGCTTTATCTAATGAGGAAGCCCCATAGTATTGTGCAGCCTCTTTTAACTCAAAATTTCTCTTGGTGCAAAATACAAATTTAGAAGATTTATTCAGAAAACACTAATTCAAACACTAAATGTTTATCTCCTTTATTCTCTTGATGTTTTTCATTTCCATCTTTGTTTCAGAGGAAATAGAACTTAGCAGTAGAGTAGAAGGCTAAAACTAGTTACTGATCCATTAGCCCATGTGTACAAAAGGCCAATTATATCCCCTCATCACCTTTTAAATATATTGCTTTTCTATCAATTCACACTAATTTTCTATTCTGAGAAAGGCAGAAGTGCCCACATAAACCCAGGGATCTGATTCCCTAATGGGGCCATTTCCAATCTTGCACAATGGAATATGTGGAATGAACATGGTTAATTCTCATTAGTATGGTGGACTTTGAAACTTTTGGTTTTAATTCTAATAAATGGTGGTCCTTTTGAACCCAAGAACAAACGAAGGAATTTTTTCCATTTTCAGACCTGGTCCCTTCCTGACGTTGTCCTCTTATTTGAATGAATTGGATTTCTTTTCTTCTGATGATCAATAGTGTGAAGAAGGGAAACACACGACTCCAAATGTTGTTCACTATGAACCTATACGTGGTTTCATCTGTGTTTTTATACCTTTTTCTTCAACAATCAATTTCCATGTTCCCGAACACCATCAAACAAATAACTTACATGATACGTCTTTTTATTTAGTCTCCCCAAATTTTGCTTGTCTTCTGCATTTGGCATTCCATTTTCCCCATTAGTACTTCTGTGATTTTCTCATTTTAATACAATCTAGGCAGCCATTTCTTTTGTGTCAACTAAATGTTAGTACTGGTATATTTCAAAGATTTACCAGTTCTAAACTTCTGAAGTGTGAGTTTTCTCCAACATATGCTCAGTCTTTTGATATACAAATCCTTTCACCATCATGTAGTATTTGGATACCTTTTCCTCATGTATTTTTTTATACTTGAAAGACCTGCCTCACTTGCTGCTGCTGCTGCTGCTAAGTCGCTTCAGTTGTGTCAGACTCTGTGCAACCCCATAGACGGCGGACCACCAGGCTCCGCTGTCCCTGGGATCCTCCAGTCAAGAACACTGGAGTGGGGTGCCATTTCCTTCTCCAAAGCATGAAAGTGAAATGTGAAAGTGATGTCTTTCAGTCGTGTGTGACCCCATGGACTGTAGCCTACCAGGCTCCTCTGTCCATGGGATTTTCCAGGCCAGAGTACTGGAGTGGGTTGCCACTGCCTTCTCTGCTGTCTCACTTAGGCTTTAGCTAAAATAGAAATTTGCATTACAGTAGTTTAAATATTCATTTATTGACAAACATGTGAATAGAATAACCCAGGCTGTAAACCCAATATTTCTTTGACAATACTGGTTCAAGATGTTAAACAATGCTCATGGCTCTTAACATTTTAGATATTACAATAATTTTTTAACCCTATTTATTAAGTAACAGCCAAATAAATTTATAGAGCTAATAAATTGAATAATTATACATTAGCTCTGTCAACATATATAAAGTACAGTTTGAAAGGTCAACTTCTGAACTAGTATTTTAATAATTTTCTCCAATTAAGACAATACTTTTATTTTTACCCCTGTTCTATTTCTGGAGAATACTATATTTTGAAAATGAGCTGTCATACGCAGTTCACAGTGTGTGTTTTCTGTGTGCTTATGTGTTGCTGTGTATGCTCTCTGAGAGCTATAATTTTAAATATGTGTTCAATATTTGCTATAAACTTTGTTTCTCGATCTTCCATTTCTGTGATTGACCCTAAATTTTCCATTTTATTTCTCTAAAGTACCTGAGGAAAGGATTGGTAAGTACCAACTTATTATTCACAAATGACTTTTACATAACTAATTTCTTCACACCTAACCATTCACAATCTCTTAATCCATAGGTTTCCCTTGGTGTCTTGCCCTTCCCCTGGATGTCTGTCTTATATTTTCAAATTTGTTATAGACTTATTCAGAGGATGTTCTCTCCATTTAGTTTCTCCTCCTAAAAGCCATTTCAATTCCCACCTTTCCCATTCCACATCATTTCTTTCCTACACATATCAGCATTTTCTGTTTTCCTCAGTCTGTTTCTGAGGATTTGATATAAGCTCACTGAAAACTTGAAGAGCTAGAGAACATTAAATTTAAAGCACAGGGTTTCATCCTATTTATCTTCTGGGCACATCCTTAGTCAAGAACTTCATCATATTCTATTTTTAAGGGCACACATTTAGGTCAATAAGATTTCCCCAGATCTGCACAGTTGAGAGAAGGTACCTAACAGGCTGAGTGAAGTTTGTGTATTCATTGTCCCTCCAAAGCCTGTGTAAATTCTGCTTCTCTTCTTGGTCCATAAACTTGACACACATTCTTCCATTGCCCTAGCATTCCCGGAATAAAAACTTTTCCAAAGTTATTAATGGAAATTTTTTCTTCCAACAATGGTAATTTTTTTCCTTTTTATATGAATTTTTGTTCTGCAGTTTGAAAGCCACAATGATTATCTTGGAAACCCAAACTTTGTTTAGTGTTCTTAGAAGAAATATATATTCCAGGAAATTTTCAGTTGTTTATCTCTCTCTTGGGTTTCCCTCTTAGCTCAGTTGGTAAAGAATCTGCTGGCAATGCAGCAGACACTAGTGCGATTCCTGGGTTGGGAAGACCTGCTGGGGAAGGGATAGGCTACCCACTCCAGTAGTCTTGGGCTTCCCTTGTGGCTCAGCTGGTAAAGAATCTGCCTGCAATGTGGGAGACCTGGATTCGATCCCTGGGTTGAGAAGATCCCCTGGGGAGGGGAAAGGCTACCCATTCCAGTATTCTGGCCTGGAGAATTCACAAAGAGTCTTCACAAAGAATTCACAAGGAGAGTTCACAAAGAGTCTGGCCTGGATCACAGAGTTGGACATGACTGAACTACTTTAACTTTCACATATCTCTTTCAGTTCTAAACTTTTGATGTGAAAGTCAAAGAAGACATTGTCCTAGGAAGTTACCAAAGAATTTCTTTTCCTATGACAGGATATAATCCTTGAAACTTTGACATTTCCTAAAGACAGCTTTAGAAATAATGTCCACTTCAAAAATAATTCAATTTAGTTAAATGTCAAATTTGTTTATGTAGCAGGTTTTATCTGACTACTATTATAGCTAGAATTGCCTTTACTCTGTCCTTCTAGTGTCTTTTCTTTTCTTTTCTTTTTTTCTTTTTCCTGGTGTCATTCTCAATAATATTCTCTTTTAAACCTAGGCATATATAGAGGTATACATTATTTTATCGTTAATGATATAGTCTTGGAATCTCACAGTTTTGGTGCTCAGAAATATGTGTCTGTTAGAACCTCACAGGCAGCTCACAGAAGGTTTTGTCCTCTTTCCTTCCTGACCTTTTATCCTCATTTTGAGTGAATTATTTATTTGTTCCTTTGACTTTGTGAATAAATATGGGGGGAAAGTGGCAAATCCTATTGATGTGTTTCCCTGTGTACCTAGTCATGGATCCATCTAATATGGTATTTTTGCCATTAATATTCATTTTCAAAGATACTATATAAACATTCTTGTATGATTTTTGTCTCTTTTTTTTTGTCTTTTCAAGGGATGTTTGACATTTTCTGTTGTTATTCAATTTTCTCCTTTGATATTTTTATGATTCATCATAGAGCTGCAATCTCTGCAGACATTTTCTTCCTGTCAAGTTAAAGGTAGTGATAACATAATCTGAAATACTGTCATTTTCAGTGTGGCTCTTGTAATATGTTTGTCTAACACAGGTTCTTGTCATGTAATTTAGAACTTGTTTCACTGGAACTGAATATTTTATTTCCCTTCCTTTCATGATTTTTAATTCAGATAATTTCATCTAGGCATTGGTTGAAATGTGTGCATATGTGCCAAGTTGCATCAGTTGTTTATGACTCTTTACCACACTATGAACAGTAGCCAGCCAGGCTTCACTCTCCATGGAATCCTCCAGGCCAGAATACTGGAGTGAGTTGCCATGCCCTCCTCCAGGAGATCTTCCTGATGCTGGATTGAACCCAAGTATCCTGAATTGCTTCCATGGTAACCCAGCTGGTAAAGAATCCACCTGCAATGCAGGAGACCCCAGTTCAATTCCTGGGTCAGGAAGATACACTGGAGAATGGATAGTCTACCCAGTCCAGTATTCTGGCCTGGAGATTTCCATGGACAGAGGAGCCTGGCAGGTTATAGTCCATGGGGTCACAAAGAGTTGGGCACGACTGAGCAACTTTCACTTTCACTTTTTCATCCTGCATTGTAGGCAGATCTATATCATCTGAGCCACTTGGGAAGCCCAGAGATGCATTTGTTATTGTTCAGTCACTCCGTCATGTCTGACTCTTTGTGACCCGATGGACTGCAGTATGCCAGGCTTCCCTGTCTTCAAGCTCGCTAACAGATCTAAAACCTTGACTCTATTTGTCACTGCCACTCTATAGTCATAAGGGACTTGAATTAAGTCATACGTGAATGGTCTCGTGATTTTTCCTACTTTCTTTAAGATGCATAGTAGCACCCAAATAGCCTATTTTGTCTTACAAACTGAAAAATACAGCTGAGCTAATGACAAACATAGTTAAGAAATTTTTAAAAAGGTAAATTCTAGGACTAAGTTTCTAAATATGTTTAAGTATAATACATTTTATATATCAACTTATGCCCCTCTCCATTTCTGGAGAATATCCTTGAGCAAAAGCAAGATTTGCCAATGTGGATTTATGAGCGTGTGTGTGTGTTCTTATATATTCTCATGTTCTGTAAGGGTTTTCCTATTCTGTGTGTGTGTGTCTGCATGTTAATTAATTTATAGTAAATGCAGATCTCTACAAAATTTTTCAATAATATTGAATTATCTTTTTTGTCTTTTGATAGTTACATTTTATTTTTCAGATTTTTTGGGAGAAAAAAATCAATAAATTTGTTTGACACTCTTTGCCCCATAACTTTTAAATGAATGCTAACATTCTGCTTTCTATATGTATGCCACCCATGGCTCATCCTTCCTTCCTAATTTTTTGGATATAGACTATGCTGTATTAATTTCCTCCATCTGTTTTTAAAAATTCCTTCCTTTTTCATTTCTTGTTTTTCATCTCACATCTCTTCTTCTCTGTAAACATTACGTCCTTATTGCATGTGTTGCCAGTGAAGTGCCCTTATTTTATTATGATTTTGTAGCCATGGGCAATATCAGGCTGGGTATTAGAAGTTTGCCTTCTGTAATTGCTATTCACTTTCCTCCATTAGTACTTCTGTGATTTCTCATTTTGATGTAATTTAGGCAGACATTACTTTTGTGTCAACTAAATGTGAGTAATGGTACTTTTCATGCTTTTGCATTCTCAAGCTATTGAAGTATGGGTTTTCTCCAGTATATGCTCCATTGTTTGATTTACAACCAATTTCACTATCATTTAGTAATTAAATCCCCTTTTTGTGTGATTTCATTAAGACATACATCACTTAGGTTTGAGCTAAAGAAAATTCACATTACAGGAGTTTTTGTATTCACTAGTTGACCTAAGTATGATAGAATCATACAGGAAGTGAACCAGGCATTATCTCTATGGCAGTAATTCAAAATGTTATTTCAATGTTCATGTCTTCTTTTTTTTTATTTTTTATTTTTTTTCCATTTATTTTTATTAGTTGGAGGCTAATTACTTTACAATATTGTAGTGGGTTTTGTTATACATTGACATGATTCAGCCATGGAGTTACATGTATTCCCCATCCTGATCCCCCCTCCCACCTCCCTCTCCACCTGATTCCTCTGGGTCTTCCCAGTGCACCAGCCCCGAGCACTTGTCTCATGCATCCAACCTGGGCTGGTGATCTGTTTCACTATAGATAATATACATATTTTGATGCTGTTCTCTCAAAACATCCCACCCTCACCTTCTCCCACAGAGTCCAAAAGTCTGTTCTGTACATCTGTGTCTCTTTTTCTGTTTTGCATATAGGGTTATCATTACCATCTTTCTAAATTCCATATATATGTGTTAGTATGCTGTAATGGTCTTTATCTTTCTGGCTTACTTCACTCTGTATAATGGGCTCCAGTTTCATCCATCTCATTAGAACTGATTCAAATGAATTCTTTTTAATGGCTGAGTAATATTCCATGGTGTATATGTACCACAGCTTCCTTATCCATTCATCTGCTGATGGGCATCTAGGTTGCTTCCATGTCCTGGCTATTATAAACAGTGCTGCGATGAACATTGGGGTGCACGTGTCTCTTTCAGTTCTGGTTTCCTCAGTGTGTATGCCCAGAAGTGGGATTGCTGGGTCATATAGCAGTTCTATTTCCAGTTTTTAAAGAAATCTCCACACTGTTCTCCATAGTGGCTGTAGTTTATTAGCTACAATATGTTCCTTGGCAGTTATTAAGTAGATGGAATCAAGTTTATTATTGTAAAAGCAAAGATGTATCTTTTACAATAATAAACTTGATTCCATCTACTTAATAACTGCCAAGGAACATATTGTAGCTAATAAACAGATGACTAATATCTAAATATGTAAAGAACATATTCTAAGGTACATTTTAAAGTTATTATTTTAATATTTTTCCTCAACAAAGACACACAATGTTATCTCTTACTCTATTGTCACATGTGAGAATAGTCCCCTGACAAAATGAGCTCTCAACTACTTTGTGTTTGTGTGCTTGCAATGTGTGTGTTTGTCTGTGTTTCCAGGTAGTTATAATTTTAAATATGAATTTTTGATAAATTTTGTTGTTTTCTTGTTCCATTTCCATGATACTAACCTTAAAATTATCATTTTATTTTTATAAAGAACCTCAGGAAAGAAATGGTACGTATGCTAAAATCTTGCTGCTCACAAACCCTTTTACATGGTGGCCTTCTTGAGATCTTAACATTCCCAGTCTCTTAATCTTTATTCTTTCCTTTGCTTACCCTTCTCTTTAATTTGTACATTTACCCCGAGTAATGATATCTTAAATGATAATTCTATTTTAACGGGAATTCAATTCAAGTATATATTGATTTAAGGCTTCTATAATTTTTTTTCCCAGCCCTTCAGTTTTAGTCTGTATGTGTCCCTTGTTTTGAGGTGGGTCTCTTTTAGACAGCATATATAGGGGTCTTGTCTTTGTATCCATTCAGCCAGTCTTTGTCTTTTGGTTGGGGCATTCAACCCATTTACATTTAAGGTAATTATTAATAGGTATGGTCCCATTGCAATTTACTTTATTGTTTTGGGTTCACATTTATACAACCTTTCTGTGTTTCCTGTCTAGAGAAGATCCTTTAGCATTTGTTAAAGAGCTGGTTTGGTGGTGCTGAATTCTCTAAGCTTTTGCTTGTCTGTAAAGCTTTTGAATTCTCCTCCATATCTGAATGAGATCCTTGCTGAGTACAGTAATCTGGGTTGTAGATTATTCTCTTTCATTACTTTCAATATGTCCTGCCATTCCCTTCTGGCCTGAAGGGTTTCTATTGATAGATCAGCTGTTATCCTTATTGGAATCCCTTTGTATGTTATTTGTTGTTTCTCCCTTGCTGCTTTTAATATTTGTTCTTTGTGTTTGATCTTTGTTAATTTGATTAATATGTGTCTTGGGGTGTTTCGCCTTGGGTTTATCCTGTTTGGGACTCTCTGGGTTTCTTGGACCTGGGTGGCTATTTCCTTCCCCATTTTAGGGAAGGTTTCAGCTCTTATCTCCTCAAGTATTTTCTCATGGTCTTCCTCTTTGTCTTCTTCTTCTGGAACTCCCATGATTTGAATGTTGGGGTGTTTCACATTGTCCCAGAGGTCCCTGAGGTTGTCCTCATTTCTTTTGATCCTTTTTTCTTTTTTCCCCTCTGCTTCATTTATTTCCACCATTTTATCTTCTACCTCACTTATCCTATCTTCTGTCTCCATTATCCTACTATTGGTTCCCTCCAGAGTGTTTTTGATCTCATTTATTGAATTATTCATTTTTAATTGACTCTTTTTTATTTCTTCTAGGTCCTTATTAAACATTTCTTGCATCTTCTCAATTTTTGTCTCCAGGCTATTTATCTGTAACTCCATTTTGTTTTCAAGATTTTGGATCATTTTTATTATTATCATTATTCTAAATTCTTTTTCAGGTAGAATCCCTATCTCCTCCTCTTTTGTTTGACTTGTTGGGCATTTTTCATGTTCCTTTACCTGTTGGGTATTTCTCTGCCTTTTCATCTTGTTTAGATTGCTGTGTCTGGAGTGGGCTTTCTGTATTCTGGAACCGTGTATAAATTTAACAATGCCAAAAGTATTGTACAATGGTGACTTTAACTTATACTTTTTGCCTCTTTTCAAGTACCTCTTTCTTTGTATGCCTGTGTATTTTCCTTTATTCTGAAAGAAGTCAAAAGCCCAATAGAAATCAATGATTGATGTATCCCATAGCCTTTAACCCAGGCTTCCCAGCTGGCATTAGTGTAAAGAACTCTCCTGCCAATGCAGGAGACATGAGACACAGGTTCAGTCCCTGGATTGGCAAGATTCCCTGGAGGAAGAAATGGCAACTCACCCCAATATTCTTGCCTGGAGAATCCCATGAACAGAGGAGCCTGGCAGGCTACAGCTCATAGGGTTGCAAAGAGTCGGACATGGCTGAAGCGACTTAGCATGCACACACATAGCTTTTAACTCAGAGGGAGTGCTATTCCACTGCCTTGCATTCTGTGATTTCTGCTTAGTCCCTTTGTCATCAAGAGATATACAGAAGTGAAATAATCTTTCTTTGATTAGTGAAATTGCCTTTGAACACTACTGTGCTTTCAATTCTCATATGACAACTGTCAGAAACGAATTTGGAAATGCTTGAAAGTTTTGTCCTCCTCCTTTGTGATACTGGACTTCATTTTGAATGAATGGTTTCTTTCTTTTAGTTATTGACAAAGGAAAAGAAAAAAAAGATAAGTCCCATAAATATGTTTCCCTGTGTACCTAAGCATGGTTTCAACTATTTTGTCCTTGCTTAATCACTAAATGGTGCCTGACTTTTTTCAATATGATGGACTGTAATCCACCAGACTCCTGTCCATGGCATTTTCAGGCAAGAATACTGAAGTGGGTTGAGATTTCCTTCTCCAGGGTATCTTACCAACCGATGGATCAAACACGGATCTTCTGCTTGGCAGGTGGATTTTTTACCACAGAGTGGTTTCAGCAGTTACTTGTATTAATACCTTTTAATTCAACTTCCAAACATCATTTTTCTCAACTCCAAGATATACATATTTTACATTATTTTTCTCTTCAGTCTGATCTTTGCAAGTAAGGGCTCCATCTTCATTAGCTATTTAATTATCCCCCAGTATTGCTATTTAATTTGTCCTCTTGCTGTATGTATGCAGGCATTCCTAGTGAGTCAAGTAAATTTTATCAATATTATTCTCTAACGTATTGTCTTTTCAAGTGGCTGAAGTGAAAGTTTTGTCCAAGATATGCTCAGGTCACTTCATTTAGACCTGCTTCACTGACTTTTAATACTTCTTTTATGTTCATGGAACTTTAGAGAAAATTCATTTGTGCATAGTTAAAAGATAAATTTGCACTCATCTCCCATGTTAATAAAGTCATGCTTAAAATCTTGCATGGTAGGCTTCAACATAATGTGAACCAAGAACTTCCAGATATTCAAGTTGGGTTTGAAAAAGGAAGAGGAACCAGAGATCAAATTGCCAACATTCACTGGATTATAGAGAAAGCAAGGGAATTTCAGAAAACAATCTGTCTGTTTCATCGACTATGCTAAAGCCTTTGAGGGTATGGATCATGACAAACTGTGAAAAGCTTTAGAGACACAGGAATACCAGACCATCTCACCTGTCTCCTGAGAAACCTGTTGTGGGTCAAGAAGCCACAGTTAGAACCCTGCATGGAACAACTGATTGGTTCAAGATTGAGAAAGGAGTATGACGGGGCTGTCTGCTGTCACCCTGTTTGTTTAATCTAGATGCTGAGTACATCATGAGAAATGCCAGGTTGGATGAGTTACAAGCTGGAATCAAGACAGACAGGAGAAACATCAACCTCAGATATGCAAATGACACCACTCTAATGGCAGAAAGTGAAGAGGAACTAAAGAACATCTTGATGAGGATGAAGGAGGGGAGTAAAAGAGCTGGCTTAAGACTAAATATTTAAAAAAAAAAAAAAATTAGATCATGGCTTCTGGCCCTATTACTGCATGACAAATAGAAGGGGAAATGGTGGAAGTAGTGATAGATTTCCTTTTCTTGGGCTCCAAATTCACTGTGGGTGGTGACTGCAGCCATGAAATCAGAAGACGATTTGTTATCAGCAGGAAAGCTATGACAACCTAGACAGTGTATTGAAAAGCAGAGACATTACTCTGCCAGCAAATGTCCATATAGTCAAGGCTATTGTCTTCCCAATGGTCATGTATGGTTGTGAGAGCTGGACCTTAAAGAAGGCAGAGCACTAAAGAATTGATGCCTTTGAACTATGGTTTTGGAGAAGACTCCTGAAAGTCCCTTGGACAGCAAGGAGATCAAACCAGTGAATCTTAAGGTATATGAACCCTGAATATTCACTGGAAGGACTAATGCCTAAGCTCCAGTATTTTGGCCATCTGATGAGAATGGATGACTCATTGGAAAAGTCCATGATACTGGGAAAGACTGAGGGCAGAAGGAGAAGAGGACATAGGAGGATGAAATGGTTGGATGGCATCATTGATATGATGAACATGAACTTGGGCAAACTCTGGGAAATGGTGAGGGAGATGGCGCACTGCCATCCACGAGGTTGCAAAAAGTCAGACAGGATGGGACTACTGAACAACAACAACAGCAGAAGATAAACTTATATGCGCTATGTTATATATTCCTTGGATAATGTAAATATTCTTAATACAGGAGCCCAGGTGGTATACCCTACATCACCTCTGGAAGCAGTGGTTAAGATCCTTCAATTCAATTTCTGTTGCTACTTTATACCATATAGATGTCATAATAACCAGATTGAATACACATATTAATTAAAAGGCAAAGTACCTATTACAACATACAAACTGAATAATAAAAGCCTAAATTATCTCAAACAGGAGAAGGAACATTTTTAAGGTGAGCATGAGAATTGCTGTTTCTAAAAAGTTCTCTCAAATCAGAATACTGACTAATTTTATACCCATTTTCACTTTGAAAAAAAACACTCACTGGGTAAAACCAGGCTGTCAACTACTGGGCACGTGTATAAGTATGTGAGTGTGTGTGCCTTCCTGCAATGGCATGTACATGTGGGTATGTGCCCATCTCCATGGGTTCAACTTGAAAGATAACTTTTGCATTACATTTGAATTACCTTCCCTTTTTTATGTTATATTTATTTTGATCTTTTCATTTTGTTTTTCAGAAAAAACTCCAGTGAAATCAGGTAAATTTTCAAAAATCCTCTTCCTCCCAAGCCCATTAAAATGATGGTTTCTATTTGTATTGATGTCTTTTGCCTTTTAACCCCTAACCATCCATTGACTTGCTCTTCTCCTGGATATCTACCTTCCTTCTCAATTAAATATTTATGCACTTCTTTCTTAAGTTACCTAAAATTAACTTCCTTTTAATTTCACAAACTTCTTTCATATTCCATTCTTACTTTGTTTATTCCATACCGGTCTTTACCTATGGATGCTGACTTTTTTGTTTCTAGAGACTTGCAATATTTTCAAGGAGAAATTGGTGAGCTGAAGGGCAACCAAGTTGATAGGGATATTTTGCTTGTCTCTCTGAAACACATCCAAAGATAGGAACTCTGTCACATATACCAAGTTCAAGAGACCATGTTTGTTAATATGTCAATAATACTTCCCCAAACATTTACAGATGAGAAAAGATGTCTATCATGTGAGTGATGTTTTTCTATCCATTCTCCTCTAAAACATGAGTAAATATCAATCACTAGTTAATGTGAATTTGAGGATCATTTATTCACTTCTCTTTAACATGCTATCTTAACAATTTCCAGGTATACAAATAATTTTACATGATTTTCTTGGAACAATTTTAATGAAAAATCTGTTCTTTCTATTTTTGCATTTTCAAAAACATAATTTTAATTACCAAATTTACATGCCTGACAAATAATTATATTAGGACCTATATCTCAGGAATTTTTCCATTATACATACCTCTAAAATATCAATTTTCATTAAAATTTCATGGGATGTAATTATCAAAGATGATTTCAAATGTTTTTCCTACTATAGGAATATAGTTTTAGTTTATTGAAGTATAGTTGATTTACAATATTGCGTTAGTATGAGATGTACCACAAAGTGTTTCAGATATATTATATATAAAATATTTATATTTTATATATAAATTCATATATAAAATAAGTGGATATATAGAACCTTTTTCAGATTCTTTTCATTATAGGTTATTGCAAGATGTTAAATGTAATTTCCTGGGCTATACAGTAAATCCTTGTTGTTTATCTATTTATATACAGTAGTGTGTATATGGTTGATCCCTTATTTCTGATTTATCCCTTTTTCACCTTTCCCCTTTGGAAAACATAAGTTCTTTCCCTATGTGACTCCATAGCTATTTTGTAGAACAGTTCATATGCATTATTTTTGCATTCTGCCTATGTGATATCATATATGATTTTCTTTCCGTGAGTTTTTCACTGAGTATGATAATCTCTAGGTTCATCCATGTTGCTGAAAATACCAACACTTCATTTTTCCTGACTGTATAATATTCCATTGCATATAAAGATTATATCACATTTTCTTTAACCATTAATCTGTTGATCAATACTTAGGCTGCTTCCATTTCTTGGCTATTGTATATAGTGATGTTATGAACATCATGGTATGTGCACCTCTTCAAAATTAGTCTTTATATTTTCTGGATATATTCAGATGTTCAGGACTGGGACTGCTAGAGCATATAAGAACTGTATTTTTAGTTTTTAAAGGAATCACAGTACTTTTTGCCATAATGGTTACACCAATTTGCATTCCCATAAAGAGTGTAGTAGGATTCCCTTTTCTTCACACTTTCTCCAACATTTATTATTTGTAGAATTTTTGAAGATGTGATTAAGAGTGTGGAGCATCATTTTATGTGCCACTTGCCATTTGTATGTCTTCTTTGGGCTTCCCTGGTGGCTCAGATGCTAAAGAATCTGCCTACAAGGCAGGGCTCCTGGGTTTGATCCCTGGGTTGGGAAGATTCCCTGGAGAAGGAAATGGCAACCCACTCCAGCATTCTTGCCTGAAGAATTCCACGGACCTGGTGGGCTACAGTCCTTGGGGTCAAAAAGAGTTGGACACAACTGAGTGACTTTCACTTACTTATTTGGAGAAATATCTATTTAGGTTTTTTTGTCCATTTTTAAATTTTATTTTATTGAGCTGTATGAGCTGCTTGTATATTTTGCAGATTATCCCTTGTCAGTCTAATTGTTTGCAAATATTTCCTCCCAATCCTTATGTTGTCTTTTCATTTTGTTTAAGGCTTCCTTTGTTCTGAAAAATATTATCATTTTGATTGTGTCCTATTTTTCAATTTTTGCTTGCTTTCTTTTACCTTGGGAGACGGACCAAAGCAAATATTGCTATGATTTATGTCAGAGAAAGCTTTGTATATGTTATCTTTTAGGACTTTTATGGCATTATGTTTTACATTTAAGTCTTTAATCTATTTTGACTTTACTTTTATGTATGGTGTGAAGTAGTGTTCTAACTCCATTAATTTACATGAGGCTGTCCAAATTTCTTAACATTACCTGCCGAAGAGACTTTCTTTTACCCATAGTACATTCTGGCATCTTTTGCTGAATGATAATTGTCTGTGTTTGGGTTTACTTCTGTGCTCTCTATCTTGTTCTCTGAATCTTTATGTCCATTTTTGTGCCCAAATTGTTTTTATTCCTGTAGCTTTGTAAAATTGTCTGAAGTCTGGGATGGTCATGCGTCAAGCTTTGTTCTTTTCTCTCAGCATGGATTTGGCATTTCTGGGTCTTTCATGGGTCCATAAAAGTTTTAGGATTACTAGTTCTACTTCTGTGGAAAATGTCATTGGTAATTTATAGGGATCATATTAAATTTGTAGATTGCTTTGGGTAGTATGACCATTTTAACAATATTAGTGCTTCCAATCCAAGAGTAGGGGATATATTTCTTTCCTTTGAATCACCTTCATTCAGGAATACAGTTATAACATTTAATGTGTTCTGATGCATTACATTATAACTATGTTTTAGATTTCAATGGAATTCATTTAAAATATACCTATTTGATAAATATATGACTACTGATACAGATAGAGTTTAGACTTATATACTTTGCCATAGAAATATCTTTCCATTTAGCTTCCCCACTGAATGTCAAATAGTTCATCATACCTTAAAAATGAATAACAAAAGCCTAACTAATGACAAAGAGATTATGAATTATTTAAAAAGATATGCCAGCAAAGTTGTAAAACACAGCAGTGGACACAGGACTAGAAGAGGTCAATTTTCATTCCAATCCCTAAGAAAGGCAATGCCAAAGAATGCTCAAACTACCACACAATTGCACTCACCTCACATGCTACCAAAGTAATGCATACAATTCTCCAAGCCAGGCTTCAACAGTACAGGAACCATGAACTTCCAGATGTTCAAGCTGGAGTTAGAAAAGGCAGAGGAACCAGAGAGCAAATTGCCAACATCTGCTGGATCATCAAAAAAATAAGAGAGTTCCAGAAAAACATCTACTTCTGCTTTATTGACTACACCAAAGCTTTTGACTGTGTGGATCACAAAAAAGCTGTGGAAAATTCTTCAAGAGATGGCAATACCAGACCACCTGACCTGCTTCCTGAGAAATCTGTATGTAGGTCATGAAGCAACAGTTAGAACTGGATATAGAATGACAGACTGGTTCCAAATAGGGAAAGGAGTATGTCAAGGCTGTATATTGTCACCCTGCTTATTTAACTCCTATGCAGAGTACATCATGTGAAATGTTGGGCTAGATGAATCTCAAGCTGGAATCATGATTGCCGGGAGAAATATTAATAACCTCAGATATACAGATGACACCATCATTATGGCAGAAAGTTAAGAAGAACTAAAGAGCCTCTTGATGAAAGTGAAAGAGGAGAGTGAAAAAGTTGGCTTAAAACTCAGCATTCAGAAAACTAAGATCATGGCATCCAGTCCCATCACTTCATGGCAAATAAATAGGGAAACAATGGAAACAGTCAGAGACTTATTTTTGGGGGGGCTCTAAAATCATTGCAGATGGGGACTGCAGCCATGAAATTAAAAGTTGCTTTCTCTTTGGAACAAAAGCTATGACCAACCTAGACAGCATGTTAAAAAGCAGAGACAACAAAGGATCATCTAGTCAAAGCTATGTTTTTCCCAGTAGTCATGTATGGATGTGATAGTTGGACTATAAAGACAGCTGAGTAAAGTTTGGCTACTCATTGATTCTTCAAAGCCTGTATAAATTTTGCTTTCCTTTCTTGGTCCATTAACTTCACACTCATTCTTCTGCTGTGCCTGAGCACATTTTCAAATATAATAATATTTCTGATGTTATCCTTGCAATTTTTCCTTCCAATATTAGTAATCTTGTTCTGTGCTTTGAATAACACATGATCTTCTTGGCAACCCAAATTTTGTTTAGTGATTTTAGAAGAAATGTATATCCCAGGAAATTTTTAATTGTTTATACTCCTCTCTCAGTTTTGAATATGAGAGACTAAGAAACCATTGCCTTAGCAAGCTGCCAAATATTTTTTTTCCTACAACATGATAGAATATATGGCTGGTGCACTGGGAAGACCCAGAGGGAATGGGGTGGGGAAGGAGGTGGGAGGGGGGATCAGGATGGGGAATACATGTAAATCCATGGCTGATTCATGTCAGTGTATGGCAAAAACCACTACAATATTGTAAAGTAATTAGCCTCCAACATATAAAAATAAATGGGAAAAAAAATAAAATTAAATTTAAAAAAACAGAAAAAAAAGAATATATAAAACTTTAGCAACTTTTAATGACAGCTTTCTGTGGTATTTTTTTTATTTCAAAGATAATTTAGTTCAGTTATATATCAAAACTGTATCTAGGAAGACTGATACGACTTCCGTTGCAGGTAGATTGTGGACAGATGGGTGTCTTTACTCTGTTCTTCCTCACCCTTGTCAAGTACCTCTCCTGTAGTTTAGTCTGTGTCTGTTTTCATTGAATTTTGAAAAAGGTCGACCCACTGAACCCAAATACATTACTCTAGCATTCCCAGGCACAAAAATATTTCCAGAGATTGGTTTTGGAATTTTTCTTCCAACAATGGTTATTTTCCTTCTTATATTTGTTTTTTTTTTCTTGGAGTTTGAATGACACAACGATCATGTAGACAACTTGAATTTTGTTTAATGTTTTAGAGGAAATTTTTATGCCAAAAATTTTTCAATGATTGATAACTTTCACTCAGTTCTTAACTTTTGATGTGAAAGTCAAAGAAAAACATTGTCCTCAGTTCAGTTCAGTCTCTCAGTTGTGTCTGACTCTTTGCAACCCCGTGGACTGCAGCACACCAGGCCTCCCTGTACATCACCAACTCCCGGAGTTTACCCAAACTCATGTCCATTGAGTCAGTGAAGTGAAAGCCAAAGAAAAACATTGTCCTAGGAAGTTGCCAAAGAAATTTTTCCTACATCAGGACATAATCCTTAAAATGGACATTTTTTAAAAAAGTTTTAATGACAATTTTCATTTCAGAAAGAATTCAATTCAGTTATATATTAAATTTATTTATGTAGCAGACATTTGACCACTGTTACAGCAGAACTATGGATAGATGGATGCCTTTACTTTGTCATCTATTTTCAATTACCTTTCTGGTGAATGAATTTATTTATGTTTTCATCATATTCTGAAAAAATGGAAGGCTCAATGCAAGAGCAATGATTGATATCTTTTTATCCTTGAGGGAGTGCTATAGGATAACTTAGTTGGGTGTCATTTTCAATAATATTCTTTTTTTTTTTTTTTTTGCAACCAGGCATATGTGGAAGTACAAAAACATTATCTTCTAATTACTGAGATGACCTTGGAAGCTCACAATTTCAGTCTCAGAAATAGATATCTGTTAGAATCCCACAGGACACTAAAGTATTTTAAATTGTTGTCCTCCCTTTCTAACCTGTTATCATATTACCTAACTTTCCCCAATATCACAAATACCTTCCAATACTTTCTTGACTTTTTTTAAACTATAGTAAATGTTCTTTATTCTTTTATATTTTTTCACATAAATATTAATTCTTCAAACTGCAATCCTTTTACAATGTTTGCAGAAGGATGTTATATTTTAAGAAAAGTTTATGTACAGTATATATCTCAATTTAGAATTTTTCATTTGAATGACAAGGGATGCTGCTGTCCTAGCATAAATCCAAAAGATTTTTTCATAAAGCACTTATATATTTATTCAAATGTTAACATCCTCATTTTTCTAAGGATATTTTTCAATAATATTTTGATTTACAAATTGAAATAAATTAGGGAACATATTTGTTAATAACATGAAGTAGACTTCATATGGGTACAGTAACAGATACAGTTTGTAATACAGGGTACTTTTACCATATGCTTTCATAAGTAAAAACTGTAGAAACCTGTATTATACACGTGACCATCTTTGTCTTTTATCATGAAAAAGCTGGAGAGTCCAATGTAAGAAAAACGATTTTCATGGCTTTTATAGCAGGAAAAGTTCTACTCTACATTCTGTCATTATTTTCTTTCTCATCTTAATCTTTTTTGCACAAAACCACGAGGGACTTCTCCAAAGATGATATACAGATACACAGATAAACACATGAAAATATGCTCAACATTGTTCATTATTAGAGAAATGCAAATCAAAACTACAAGAAGGTATTGCCTTATGCCAATCTGAATAACCATCCGCAAGAAACTGCAAATAATTAATGCTGGAGAGGATGTGCAGAAAAGGAACCCTCTTGCACTGTTGATGGGAATGTAAGTTGATACACCCACTATGGAGAATAGCTATGGAGATTCTTTAAAAAAACCAGGACTAAAACTATCATATGTGACAGCAGTCCTGCTACTGGAGGCATACTCTGAGAAAACCACAATTCAAAAAGACACATGTACCCCAGTTTTCATTGCAGCACTATGTTCAAAAGCCAGGACATGGAAGCAACCTAGATGTCAATGGACAGATGAATGGGTAAAGAAGAAGTGGTACATATATACAATGGAACATTACTCAGCCATAAAAAGGAATGAACTTGAGTCAGTTGGAGTGAGGTGTATGAACCTAGAGCCTGTTAAACAGAGTAAAGTAAGTCAGAAAGAGAAAAACAAATATTGTATATTAATGCATATATGTGGAATCTAGAAAAATAGTACCGATGAACCTATTTTCAGGGAAGGAATGGATACACAGACATAGAGAATGGACCTGTGGACACAGTAGGGGAAGGAGAGGGTAGGAAAAACTGAGAAAGTAGTTTGTGCAAAGCAGACAGTTAGTGGGAACCTGCTGTGTAACAGCCAGGTGGCTCTTTGTGACTCCTTGAAGAGGTGGGACAGGATGGGGGAGGGAGGCTCAAGAGGGAGAGGATACACATCAGTGTGCAATTTTGACTGATTCCTGTTGTTATCTGGTAGAAGCCAGTACAACATTGTAATGCAATCATCCTCCAATTAAGAAGTCAAAAAGAAAAGGAGAAAAGTCCTTGGGAAATAATAAAGTCATATTTTGGCTTTGTTTTCACTCTATAAATGAAAAAAAAAACTAGAAAACATAAGAGGTTATAAAACAACATTGCTTCTCATGGGTTACCTGGCATTAGGAAAATTTGATTCCAATCCTTAGAAAGATGGGCCAGTTTTAAGAAAAGAATAGGGAATGAAAAAGTTTCAAATTATTGTCCAATTTTCTTGTTGACATTGTGCCTTCATTTATTTGAGTGATTATTGTTTTATTTTGTTTTTCAGTTAAGGGTGAACAGGATACATGTAAGTCCCACTAATTTTTTACATTCCATATCTTATGTTTCACCTTTTTCTTTTATATTGTCTTTAATTCTCAGTGGTCATCTTTCTCAACTCCAACCTATATATCTAACTTTCCATCACATTTTTAAATTTTATTATGATTTCAACTGAAGTTTACCTTTTTGTGTGTTATTCTATAATTTATCCTGTCCTTATTATCTATAAAGAAATGTCCTTTTTCTCACGTATATACTACAAAGAATTTACTTGTAATATTTTTCTATTTTTAGTTTCTGATACGAAAGCTTTGTCCAAATAGTTTTAGTCATTTGATTTAAAAGTCCTTTCACTCTCATTTAATATTTCATCCCCTCCCTTTCTTTTACTTTGTGAAAGTAAACTTCATCGAGGTATAGTTAAGACCAAACTCCCATAAAATACAGTTACACATTAATTAGTTAACGAAGTGTTGTGAAAAGAGGTACCCATGAGCCTGACCCTGAATATCATAAAAGTAGTGGTTCAGGATTCTGTAATTCAGAATCTGGTTATCTTATATACAGCAAAAACACCAGTATAAGAGATTTGTGTCTATATTTTCAACAGGGCCAGATAACTCATTAAAGATAAAAAAGCTAAGTAATAAAAGAGTAAATATTTTCAAAAGAAATCATGACAAATTTTATTTGGTAATTACCAAATATAGCATTTCTAGTTTTCTCAGTTTAGAAAGTATATTCATTTTTCCCTTCTTCATTTATTGAGTACTATTTATTTCTCAAAAGGAAACTTTCAAACTCTGTGTGTGTGTATGTTTCTATGTGTCTGTGTTTAGTGTATTCATTTACATTCTGATAATTTAAATTTACAAACAATTTTTCAAAAAATCTGAATTTTCTTCATGTTTCTTTCCAATGAAATTTACATTAACTTTCATTTTATTTTACAGACAAACTTCAGATAAAAATTGGTAAAGTATTATGGACATTCCTATAATCCCAAAACACTTTAAAATGCCTGCTTTGGGGATATATTAAACATATCCCAGCTTTTAATCAGTTTGCTTTCATTGGCTTGCACACTCCCAGATCTCTACTTTATAGGGCAATAGTTTGCTTATGAACTTCTCCCATATTTCTCCCTTTTCTTCTCTTTCAAGATGTGAATAAAATTTGAAATCATTTATATTGCAAGTGTAAACTTGAGGGTCATTTTTACATGTCCCTTTAGTCTATTACTTCCAGGTATGCAAACACTTAACATAGTTTTTTATATCCTAAAAGTATAATTTTAATTGATTCTTATTTACTTTTATTGACACAATGGTCAATTTGGCCAACAGCAATTACTTCAGATATGTGTGGAAATATTTTATATTGTTAGGAAAGTTCAAAGATAATACATATCTCAAATCAAATTACTTAAATGTGAATGACATCAAAAGCTATCATCTTGCAATGTCTCCAAAAGGTTTTCCATAAAACCAGAAATTACTCATTAAAGCTTTACTATCCTGTTTTTCTAATGACATTTGTCAATATACTTTTGTTTTCAGAAGAAATCAAATGTATCTCTTTAATGCAGGCAGCAGAGGTCATGTAGCTAGTGCTACAGATACTATTATGAACAAGTGGATGATTTTTTTCTCTTTGATTCTTCATCTCTTTTTAACTAATTCTGTTTGCATGGGTGCATGTTAATATTTATTTTTCTGAAAAGGTGATGGAGATATGATGAACTCCATTTTGGCATGTGCTAAAATAACAATTCACCATAAACAAAGTTATGTCATCAGTGCTTAACAAAATGTTAACAGATGTTCCACAACACTAAACCCTGCATTTTTTTCTTGAAGCAGTTCAGTATTCTCTAATTCACTGCTGGGGATATTTGTATAATACAGCTACAATAATTCTGAGCCTTTATAATTTATATTTAATATCAGCCAAAGAAATTATTAAACATAACCAACCAAAAGAGGCTTCTCTGGTGACTCAGTTGACTCAGTCGTAGTTAAAAAAAAAAAAATCCGCCTGCCAATGCAGAAGACTTACGATCACTTGATTGGGAAGATTCCCTGGAGAAGGAGATGGCAACCCATTCTAGTATACTTTTTTTTAAGTTGAGAAAATTTATTTGTGAAAAGTGACTACTTTTGCCCAACAGATTAGTATAGCTCAATTAAATGAAATCAAGCTGATTCTTGGTTTCAGAGTCTCTGGTCGATCAAGAGTAATGAATCATAAACTATGCAGATCACTGAAATGTCATGGGAGAAAACCACAGACTAACTGTTCATTTGTCTTGCAATTGTCCCTACCCTGCAAATTCTTAACCAAAACAAGACTGAGAAAGCTCAGTTCTGAAAGGAGAAATAAAACATCAAAGTATATGTGAATCAACAAAATTTCCTTGAACCAAATTGTCAAGGTCTCAATGAAAATGAAAAATTCCATTGTCAACTTAAAAAACAGTCACAACCTAAAAGTTGAGTTATGCTTTATTTGCTGGGAACTTTTAGGACTTCAAACCTCGAAGACAGTCTCTCAAGTGACCCTGAGAGAACTGCTCCAAGGAGGAGAGGGAAGAAGTCAGGTTTTACAGAAATTTGCAATGAAGGGCAGGCAGTGTGAACATGAAAAGTACTTTTGTGAATTAAAGAGAACTGGATGTCCTAAATTAAGGAATTTAGTGCTTTTCTTTTTTTGGGGGGGGGGAGGGTGTTAGTTCTAAAAGGTCTTGTAGGTCTTCATAGAACCATTCAACTTCAGCTTCTTCAGCATTACTGGTTGGGGCATAGGCTTGGATTACTGTGATATTGAATGGTTTGCCTTGGAAATGAACAGAGATCATTCTGTCGTTTTTGAGATTGCATCCAAGTACTGCTTTTCGGACTCTTTTGTTGACTATGATGGCTACTCCATTTCTTCTAAGGGATTCCTGCCCACAGTAGTAGATATAATGGTCATCCGAGTTAAATTCACCCATTCCAGTCCATTTTAGTTTGCTGATTCCTAGAATGACGACATTCACTCTTGCCATCTCCTGTTTGAACATTTCCAATTTGCCTTGATTCATGGACCTAACATTCCAGGTTCCTATGCAATATTGCTCTTTACAGCATCAGACCTTGCTTTTATCACCAGTCACATCCACAACTGGGTATTGTTTTTGCTTTGGCTCCATCCCTTCATTCTTTCTGGAGTTATTTCTCCACTGATCTCCAGTAGCATATTGGGCACCTACCGACCTGGGGAGTTCCTCTTTCAGTATCCTATCATTTTGCCTTCTCATACTGTTCATGGGGTTCTCAAGGCAAGAATACTGAAGTGGTTTGCCATTCCCTTCCCCAGTGGACCACATTCTGTCAGACCTCTCCACCATGACCCGACTGTCTTGGGTGGCCCCTCACGGCATGGCTGTTTCATTGAGTTAGACAAGACAGTGGTCCTGTGATCAGATTGGCTAGTTTTCTGTGATTATGGTTTCAGTGTGTCTGCCCTCTGATGCCCTCTCGCAACACCTACCATCTTACTTGGGTTTCTCTTACCTCGGATGTGGAGTATCTCTTCACGGCTGCTCCTGCAAAGTGCAGCCGCTGCTCCTTATCTTGGAGGAGAGGTATCTTCTCACGGCTGCCCCTCCTGACCTTGAGTGTGGAGTAGCTCCTCTCAGCCCTCCTGAGCCCGCACAGCAGCTGCTCCTTGGAGGTGGGATTGCTCCTCTCAGCCGCCGCCCCTGACCTCAGACGTGGGGAAGCTCCTCTCAGCCGCCGCTCCTGCACTATCACAGCCTGCCGCTCTTGGTTGCTACCCCTGAAGAAGCTGAAGTTGAACAGTTCTATGAAGACCTACAAGACCTTTTAGAACTAACACCCAAAAAAGATGTCCTTTTCATTATAGGGGACTGGAATTCCAAAGTAGGAAGTCAGGAAACACCTGGTGTAACAGGCAAATTTGGCCTTGGAGTAAAAATGAAGCAGGGCAAAGGCTAAGAGATTTTTGCCAAGAGACCGCACTGGTCATAGCAAACACCCTCTTCCAACAACACAAGAGAAGACTCTATACATGGACATCACCAGATGGTCAACACTGAAATCAGATTGATTATATTCTTTGCAGCCAAAGATGGAGAAGCTCTATACAGTCAGCAAAAACAAGACCAGGAGCTGACTGTGGCTCAGATCATGAGCTCCTTATTGCCAAATTCAGACTTAAACTGAAGAAAGCAGGGAAAATCACTAGACCATTCAGGTATGACCTAAATCAAATCCCTTGTGACTATACAGTGGAAGTGAGAAATAGATTTAAGGGACTAGATCTGATAGACAGAGAGCCTGATGAACTATGGATGGAGGTTCGTGACATTGTATACAAGACAGGGATCAAGACCATCCCCATGGAAAAGAAATGCAAAAAGGCAAAATGGTTTTCTGAGGAGGTCTTACAAATAGCTGTGAAAAGAAGAGAAGTGAAAACAAAGGAGAAAAGGAAAGATATTCCCATTTGAATGCAGAGTTCCAAAGAATAGCCAGGAGAGATAAGAAAGCCTTCCTCAGTGATCAATGCAAAGAAATAGAGGAAAACAACAGAATGGGAAACACTAGAGATCTCTTCAAGAAAATTAGAGATACCAAGGGAACATTTCAGGCAAAGATGGGCTCAATAAAGGACAGAAATGGTATGGACCTAACAGGAGCAGAAGATATTAAGAAGAGGTGGCAAGAATACACGGAAGAACTGTACAAAAAAGATCTTCATGAGCCAGATAATCACGATGGTGTGATCACTCACTTAGAGCCAGACATCCTGGAATGTGAAATCAAGTGGGCCTTAGAAAGCATCACTATGAACAAAGCTAGTGAATGTGATGGAATTCCAGTTAAGCTATTTCAAATCCTGAAATATGATGCTGTGAAAGTGCTATACTCAATATGCCATTAAATATGGAAAACTCAGCAGTGGCCACAGGACTAGAAAAGGTCAGTTTTCATTCCAATCCCTAAGAAAGGCAATGCCAAAGAATGCGCAAACTACCTCACAATTGCACTCATCTCACACGCTAGTAAAGTAATTCTCAAAATTCTCCAAGCCACGCTTCAGCAATATGTGAACCGAGAACTTCCAGATGTTCAAGTTGGTTTTAGAAAAGGCAGAGGGACCAGAGATCAAATTGCCAATATCTGCTGGATCATCAAAAGATAAGAGAGTTCCAGAAAAACATCTATTTCTGCTTCATTGACTACGCCAAAGCCTTCGACTGTGTGGATCACAGTAAACTGCGGAAAATTCTGAAGGAGACAGGAAAAGCAGACCACCTGACCTGCCTCTTGAGAAACCTGTATGCAGGTCAGGAAGCAACAGTTAGAACTGGACATGGAACAACAGACTGGTTTCAAATAGGAAAAGGAGTACGTCAAGGCTGTATATTGTCACCTTGCTTATTTAACTTATATGCAGAGTACATCATGAGAAACACTGGGCTGGAAGAAGCACAAGCTGGAATCAAGATTTCTGGGAGAAATATCAATAACCTCAGATATGCAGATGACACCACCCTTATGGCAGAGAGTGAAGAGGAACTGAAAAGCCTCTTGGTGAAAGTGAAAGAGGAGAGTGAAAAAGTTGACTTAAAGCTTAACATTCAGAAAACTAAGATCCTGGCATGTGGTCCCATCACCTCATGGGAAACAGATGAGGAGACAATGGAAACAGTGTCAGACTTCATTTTGGGGGGGCTCCAAAATCACGGTAGATGGTGACTGCAGCCATGGAATTAAAAGACACTGACTCCTTGGAAGGAAAGTTATGACCAACCTAGATAGCATTTTAAAAAGCAGAGACATTACTTTGCCAACAAAGGTCCGTCTGGTCGAGGCTGTGGTTTTTCCAGTGGTCATGCATGGATGTGAGAGTTGGACTGTGAAGAAAGCTAAGCACTGAATAATTGATACTTTTGAACTGTGGTGTTGGAGAAGACTCTTGAGAGTCCCTTGGACTGCAAGGAGATCCAACCAGTCCATCCTAAAGGAGATCAGTCCTGAGTGTTCATTGGACGGACTGATGCTGAAGCTGAAACTCCAGTACTTTGGCCACCTCATGCGAAGAGTTGACTCATTGGAAAAGACCCTGATGCTGGGAGGGATTGGGGGCAAGAGGAGAAGGAGATGACAGAGAATGAGCTGGCTGGATGACATCACTGACTCGATGGGCATGAGTTTGAGTAAACTCCGGGAGTTTGTGATGGATAGGGCGGCCTGGCATGCTGCGGTTCATGGGGTCGCAGAGTGGGACATGACTGAGTGACTGAACTGAACTGAAGTGCTTTTATATGTATGCGCAGAAACAAGAGTCTGGACTCACTGAAATCATCCCTTTAATATGCATCTCAGCTATCCTCGGGCCAGGATCTTATGTTTTTTTCACATCCTGAATTCCTCAGTGCTCACGCACCACAAGGAGTGACTGCAGTCTGAGGGCTAGTGTACTGAGCAGGTATTCTTCTCCTTCCTGAGTGCCCTGGAGGGCTAGAATCACTGATGACTGTGATATCCTTCTCACTCCAGTATTCTTGCCTGGGAAAAGACACAAGAGCAGAAGAGCCTAGCAGGCTACAGAAGAGCCTGCCGGGCTACAGTCCATAGGGTCACAAAAGAGCTGGACATGACTTAGCAACTAAAAGACAACAACAGCAATGAACAGACCAAACAGCAAGAGCCCAAGTGATGTCCAATAAATCAAAATTTTATTTAAAAATAACCACTAGTAATTTCATTATTGAAATTTTTCCTCAAGTCAGTAAGATCACTATTTTTCCTCTTTTAAATTTTTGACCAATACTCTCAGGATGAAAGGAAACTTTCAGTCACATTGGTATGTGTGTGTGCCTGCACACATATGTGTATGTATCTGTGTTTGTCTATATTCTGTAACATTTAATATTGTATGTGAATTTTCCACTAAATTTAAATTCCTTTTTGTTTCTAAACCATGATATCTATAATGGTGTTTCCTTTTTCTTTTTCAGATGACCTTCAGAAAAAAATGGGTAAATTTCTTTTATATCATTAATCTTCCAAGCACACTAAATTATCCTTTCTCAATGATTTGAATATTTCCTGTCCTTTTAACCATAAAACATCTGTTGTCTTCCTTTTGCATGGATGTCTATTCTGACTTCCTATATTATTTGCTGGAAACGTCATCAATAATAAATTCTCTTCACATCTGTTACTGTACACCTGATTCTTTTCTAATGTTGCCTTTTCCTTTTTTTGGATCCTAGTTTTTTAAAATTTATTTATTTATTTTAATTGGAGGCTAATTACTTTATGGTATTGTGGTGGTTTTTGCCATACATTGACATGAATCAGCCATGGGTGTACATGATGTTCCTTCCCTATAAACTGTTCCAGTCTATCATTCAGAATTTTGCCAGTTTCATTATATGTTTTGTGAGGTAAAGGGGATGAGACTGATGGAAACATGGTTTATATTCTATATTTATTTTTTTGGAGCACTTCCATTCACTTGAAACCTCTGCCATGTTTTCAAAGGGTTATTAATGTGCCATAGATATCTTCCCAAACCTTATGAGATAAAACAAGACTCCAAATTTTCTGAGTGAACGTTCTACAGCTCTTGTACTTTTAAAGACTGTGTGAATTCATTGGTCCAGTGTGGACTTTAGACTCACAATTCCAATGCCCTTTATTATTTACTAGAATCTTCTCTCATGTGTACATATATTTTATATACCATTTCCTGGGTGTATTTTCTCTTATACCATAGTAATTTTCTCTTTTTTGCATTTTATTGACATAATTTTTCACCTGGAAAATGTAATAATTTTGAGATTATTTATAACATATGTCTCCATTTTGAAATTTTAAGTGAATGACATAAGAGACTTGAGTCCTAGCATAATTTTAAAGGTTTTTTTAAGGAAACATTGACATAACCATTAAAAGTTTAACATCCTTTCTCTTGTGATGATATTCTTCTATGATTTTTTTTGGTTACAGATGAATAAAAGTAGGGAATACATCTCTTCAATGTATGAAGTGTGCCTCCTATGACACTGTTACTGATAGAGTTTTAACTAGATAGGTGCTTTGACTATAGGCTTCCTCGTGACTTCTTAAGTATCTGACACATGTATGTGTACATGTTTGCACTGTATTCTGGAAAGGGAGATGGTCCAGTAAGAGATATATGATAGATATTGTCTCTCCCAGAATAAGTCTTATTCTACCTTTTCTCATAATATCATTTTCTATCTTTGTACTTTTATGTCAAGAGATGGGGGCTGAAGGATGCAAGGAAAATTGCCACTGAATCAAGTTGTCCTTTGGAAAACTTTGTCCCAGTTCTTAACATACTTCTTACACTGAAACTAGGAATAAGCTGTAGAAGCATTTCAAATTCTATCATCCTCCCATTAGAATGTACTCAAATGTTTGTGGGTTTTTCAACCCTGCAAAACTAATAGTCATTGAAAGTTTAACATTCCTCTTCTATAATAACATTTTTTAATTTAAATTTTTGTTTTCAAAAGGAGTGGAATGTAGGATTTACTTCATTGTATTTAGTAGGCTTCATATAACAACTTATATACATACAGCTTAGATTATTTTAATTTTGCTTCCTCATAACTTAATTTTGTATTTTACCTGTACCACGTGGCATGTGGAAAATTTTTTCCTTCTAATAACACCTAATCTTGAGTGAAGAGGTAATACAGTTTGCTATTCCTGTCTCTTTTAATTGGCATATACTTGCTTTACCGTGTTTTGTTAGTTTCTGCTCTACAAGAAAGTGAATCAGTAATACCTATACATATATCCATTCTTTTTAGATTTCTTTCCCATTTAGGTAACCACAGAGCACTGAGTAGAGTTCCCTGTGTTACACAGTAGGTTCTCATTATTTATCTATTTTATACATAGTAGTTTGTATCAGTCAATCCCAATCTCCCAATTCATCCCACTGCCACCACCACCTCCTTCAGTTTATAGCCATCAGTTTATTCTCTACTTCTGTCTTTCTATTTCTGCTTTGCAACAGAGTTCATCTGTACAATTTTTCTAGATTCTACATATAAGCAATATTATATGATATTTGTTCTTCTCTTGACTTATTTCACTATGTATAACAGTATCTAGGTCCATCCATGGGAAATATAGATCAATGGAACAAGATAAAAAGTCCAGAGATAAACCCAGGCATGTAGGACCTTAGTTCCCTGACCTGGGATCAAACCCATGCCCCTTGCAATGAAAGCACAGAGTTTTAACTACTGGACCTCCAGAAAAGTCCCCCAAATAACTTCTTAAATATCTCTGTTGTGTGCGAGTTGTATCCACATTTGATTTTGGAAAACAAGGAGAAGGCAATATTGTCCCCGTGATGGGAGTTGTTGTTTTGTTTTTTTTTTTTTTTAATCTCAGAGGAAGTTCTGATTCAAGTTCAAGATTCTTGATTCAGTGTTTACAACTAACTTATTCAACTGACTACAGCAAACTAAGACCTAGCCACATGTTTCTAATAGCTGTCACAAAACTTATTAGATCCAAGATAATGAATAATAAGAGGATTTTCCTTGTAGCTCAGCTAGTAAAGAATCCACCTGCAATGCAGGAGACCCCAGTTTGATTCCTGGGCTGGATAGAATCCCTGGAGAAGGGTTAGTCTATCCATTCCAGTATTCTTGGGCTTCCCTGGTGGCTCAGGCAGTAAAGAATCTGCCTGCAATGTGGGAGACCTGGATTTGATCCCTGGGTTGGAAGATCCCCTGGAGGAGGTCATGGCAACTCACTCTAGTATTTTTGCCTGGAGAATCCCCATGGACAGAGGAGCCTGGTGGGCTACAGTCCATGGGGTTACAAAGACTCAGACACGACTAAGCACAGCACAGCATTGAATAATAAGAGCCTAAATAAATTCAAAATGTACACAAAAATTTTGAAAATGTATCTATGTCAACTAATATTTCTAAAAATCTCTCTTCATTTAAAAAATTGACTGCATTTGCTTTTCTTCTTTTTCTTCTTCTTTTTTTTTTAACTATAGAATGTTCTCTGGATAAAACAGAAATGATTTCAGCTACTATGGGTGAGTTTATTTTGTGTTCATGATGTGTATATGTGAATGTGTTTCAGTGTATCTCACTAGTATTAACATTACTTTTGGATTATTCAAAATATTTTGTTTTTCTTCATATTTGTTTTCCATGGTATTTATGTGAAGCCTTCTGTTTTATTTTCTATGTGATCTTCCAAAAAAATTGGTAAATTTGTAATAACTCTTCACTCCACTAACTTCCAGTGACTTATTCCACATAGTCGTGAACATTCTCTGCCCTTTTATGAAACTGGCCCACCGTCACGTGGATGTCCATTCATTTCCATCCAATTTTTCAATGTGAGCTTCTTTCTTATCTTCTTACCATTGATGTTTCCCTGTGTTCCATAATTGCTCATTGCATCTTTTTTCCATCTCCATCCTATCACATTGGCTTTCTTTGTCTCCCCAGGACTCGCCAAACTTGTATCATTTTCTGAGAGGAAGGGATTGGACTACCTGGCACATGGTTACCATGTAAATTTAGGACATTTACCAGTACCCAAGTCAAAGGGGCCATTAATAATCTATTAATATTTACCCAGTGCTTAAGAGAGGAGAGGATTCCCAGCTTAATAAAGAAGTTTCTACCTCCATTGTCCTGTCAAAGATCTTATAAAAATATGATGCCATCCACAGCTTAAGTGTGAAATTGAGTCACACTCTTTACTGTTCTTAAACAAAATACTCAAACTATTCCAGTTTTTAAAATATTTTACAATAGTTTCTTGTCTATCTTCCCATCTATAGTATTCTTTATACTTTTACATTTTATTTGTGCAATTATTATTTCTGCTAACTACAGAAATAATTGAAGATTATCTTTTAGTAATTAAACAAGGATGTTATATCTTTTTATTTTACTTTTTTTTTTCATTTATTTTTGTTAGTTGGAGGCTAATTACTTTACAATATTGTAGTGGTTTTTGTCATACAATGACATGAATCAGCCATGGATTTACATGTATTCCCCATCCCAATCCCCCCTCCCACATCCCTCTCTACCCGATCCCTCTGGGTCTTCCCAGTGCACCAGCCCCGAGCACTTGTCTCATGCATCCAGCCTGGGCTGGTGATCTGTTTCACCATAGATAATATACATGTTTCGATGCTGTTCTCTCAAAACATCCCACCTTTGCCTTCTCCCACAGAGTCCAAAAGTCTGTTCTGTACATCTGTGTCTCTTTTTCTGTTTTGCATATAGGGTTATCATTACCATCTTTCTAAATTCCATATATATGTGTTAGTATCCTGTAATGTCCTTTATCTTTCTGGCTTACTTCACTCTGTATAATGGGCTCCAGTTTCATCCATCTCATTAGAACTGATTCAAATGAATTCTTCTTACTGGCTGAGTAATATTCCATGGTGTATATGTACCACAGCTTCCTTATCCATTCATCTGCTGATGGGCATCTAGGTTGCTTCCATGTCCTGGCTATTATAAACAGTGCTGCGATGAACATTGGGGTGCACGTGTCTCTTTCAGATCTGGTTTCCTCAGTGTGTATGCCCTGAAGTGGGATTGCTGGGTCATATGGCAGTTCTATTTCCAGTTTTTTAAGAAATCTCCACACTGTTTTCCATAGTGGCTGTACTAGTTTGCATTCCCACCAACAGTGTAAGAGGGTTCCCTTTTCTCCACACCCTCTCCAGCATTTATTGCTTGTAGACTTTTGGATAGCAGCCATCCTGACTGGCGTGTAATGGTACTTCATTGTGGTTTTGATTTGCATTTCTCTATAATGAGTGATGTTGAGCATCTTTTCATGTGTTTGTTAGCCATCTGTATGTCTTCTTTGGAGAAATGTCTGTTTAGTTCTTTGGCCCATTTTTTGATTGGGTCATTTATTTTTCTGGAATTGAGCTGCAGGAGTTGCTTGTATATTTTTGAGATTAATCCTTTGTCTGTTGCTTCATTTGCTATTATTTTCTCCAATCTGAGGGCTGTCTTTTCACCTTGCTTATAGTTTCCTTTGTTGTGCAAAAGCTTTTAAGTTTCATTAGGTCCCATTTGTTTAGTTTTGCTTTTATTTCCAATATTCTGGGAGGTGGGTCATAGAGGATCTTGCTGTGATTTATGTCGGAGAGTGTTTTGCCTATGTTCTCCTCTAGGAGTTTTATAGTTTCTGGTCTTACATTTAGATCTTTAATCCATTTTGAGTTTATTTTTGTGTATGGTGTTAGAAAGTGTTCTAGTTTCATTCTTTTACAAGTGGTTGACCAGTTTTCCCAGCACCACTTGTTAAAGAGGTTGTCTTTTTTCCATTGTATATCCTTGCCTCCTTTGTCAAAGATAAGGTGTCCATAGGTTCGTGGATTTATCTCTGGGCTTTCTATTCTGTTCCATTGATCTATATTTCTGTCTTTGTGCCAGTACCATACTGTCTTGATGACTGTGGCTTTGTAGTAGAGCCTGAAGTCAGGCAGGTTGATTCCTCCAGTTCCATTCTTCTTTCTCAAGATTGCTTTGGCTATTTGAGGTTTTTTGTATTTCCATGCAAATTGTGAAATTATTTGTTGTAGTTCTGTGAAAAATACCGTTGGTAGCCTGATAGGGATTGCATTGAATCTATAGATTGCTTTGGGTAGTATAGCCATTTTGACAATATTGATTCTTCCAATCCATGAACACGGTATGTTTCTCCATCTGTTTGTGTCCTCTTTGATTTCTTTCATCAGTGTTTTATAGTTTTCTATGTATAGGTCTTTTGTTTCTTTAGGTCGATATACTCCTAAGTATTTTATTCTTTTTGTTGCAATGGTGAATGGTATTGTTTCCTTAATTTCTCTTTCTGTTTTCTCATTGTTAGTGTATAGGAATGCAAGGGATTTCTGTGTGTTAATTTTATAAAGGATGTTATGTCTTAAAAAAGTGTTCAGTATATCTCAAAATTTAGGACTTTGTATGTGAATGACAAAAGCTGTTGGCATAGTATAATTCCAAAATTTTTTTTCATAAAGCTCTTCAAATTAGTTTGACATCCTCCTTTTCTAATTATATGTTTAACTGCATCTTAGTTTAACATATTGGATGAAACTGGGAGCATATCTTTTTAATGCAGGCAGCAGGCTTCATATGAATACTGCCACAGATCAAATTCCTGACAGAGAAGTACTTTAACTATAAACTTTTGTATCACATTTATAGACTCATCTTATCTACATGGGCATATGTGTCTTTTATTATGAAAAACCTGGAAAGCCCAGTTCGAGACCAAATATTGATTCTGTTTATCCTGGAGGAATTTCCACTTTACCTTGATTTCCTTTTGTATGGTAGATCCTTTGCAGAAAAAGGATGAGGGAACTTAAAACAGCATTGCCTCTCATGAGTCACATGATCTTTGGAACATTAGGTTCAAAATCTTAGAAAAAGGGGGCCATTTTTGTTGAATGAACAAATAATGGAAAGTAATCAAATTATTGTCTTCTGTTCCTCACATATGCCTTCTTTTGGTTTGAATGGTTATTTCTTTCTTTTATTTTTCAGATAAGGGTGAAAACGATAAATATAAGTCCCATTAATGCTTCACACTTTTTACCTTGTCATGTTTCATCTCTTTCTTTTACTTTGATCTTCAACTCTCAGTGATCATCTTCCTCCACTGTGATGTAGATATAGCTTTACATCATTTTTTCTCATTTTATGATTATTTCAATTGAAATCTGCTTTCTTCATGGGTTATTTTTGCTTTCATTTGTCCCATCTGTGCAATTTATGCAGACATTTTCTTTTTGTAAAGTGTATTCAAATACTAACTTACCTATCAAACTTTGCAATTTTTATAAGTTTCTGATCTGAAAGTTTTATCTGTGATATTTTCATTTATTTGATATAGAAGCCCCTTCACTCCTATTTAGTGTTTCATTAACCTCCCTTTCATTTTGCTTTGTGAAAGTAAGCTTTACTGAGCAATGAGTTAAATCAAAGTCTCACAAAACACAGTTATGCATTAAACCAGTTGAGAAAAATGTTGTGAATACAGGCAACCACGAACCTGACCCTGATATCCTACAAGAGCAATAGTTCAGGATTCTGTAACTCAGTGCTTCATGATTTCATATGGCAAAGCTCTGTGCTAGGACAGATGAGTGTATATATTTAACAGCATACATCACTTAATTAAAGATGAAAAACTGAGTAATAAAATAGTGCTTATGGCCAAAATAAATCAAAGTTTTTATCAGGTAACTACCAAAAACTGTATTTCTTAAGTCTTCTCAGTTCAGGAAATGTATTTCTTTTTCCCATCTTCATTTATTGAATACTATTCATTATTCAAAAGGGAATTTTCAGACACTGTATATATCTGTATGTATGTATATATTTGTGTACATGTGTGTGGTTTTTGTATGTTTATCTGCATCCTAATAATTTAAATTTACATACAATTTTCAATAGATCTGAATTTTCTTCATGTTTCTTTCCAATGAAATTTACTTGGACTTTTCATTGTATGTTACAGATGAAATTTGGAAAAATAATGTTAAAGTATCTTTGATATCCCTCTACTCCCAAAACACTTTAGAAAGCCTGCTTTCCTAATGTCATACAAAAATCCCAGTTTTTCATCAAAATGCCATCATTGACTTGCCATCTCCAGGATCTCTACCATTCTAAGGCAACAATTTGGTTGTCAATATCCCCCATATTCCTCTTTCTGGTCTTTCTAAGCCTGAATAAAATCTGAAATCATTCATTGGTCACAAGTAAATTTGAGTGTCATTATTACATTGCCTTAAGATTCCATATATGTAAAAAACTCACATAATTTTTTTTTCCTGGAATTCTTTTATATCAAAAAAAGGTAATTTTACTTCATTCTTATTTATTTTTATTGACACAGTTATTGATTTGGCCAACTGCAATTGCTTGTTTGCAAAAAGATTTTATATTGTTAGGAAAGTTGAAAAATAATACATATCTCAATCCTAAATATTTTATGCTAATGACATCAATAACTATTTTACTGTGATGTTTCCAAATAACAACGACAACCAACCAAATACTAACAGTCCAAGTGATGTCCAGTAAATCAAGAATCTATTTAAAGGAAAACTACTAGTAGTTTTATTTCTGAAGTTTTTCCTCAAGTCAGGAAGATCACTCCTTTTTCCTCTTTATTTGATTAATATGATCAGGACAAAAGGAAGCTTTCAGCAACATTTGTACTTGTGTGTGCTTCCGTACATGTGTTCATGTATCTGTGCTTGTCTATCTGTTGTTTAGCTGCTAAATTGTCTTTGTCTATATCCTATTACATGTAACATTGTACTTGAATAAGTGACTAAATTTGAATTCCTTTTTATTTCTGAGCCATGATATTTAAAATGATACTTCCTATTTCTTTTTCAGATGACCTTCAAAGACAAATAGGTAAGTTTCTCTCAGTTCAGTTCAATTGCTCAGGTGTGTCTGACTCTTTGCGACCCCATGGACTGCAACACGCCAGGCTTCACTGTCCATCACCAACTCCCAGAGCTTGCTAAAACTCATGTCCGTTGAGTCAGTGATGCCATCCAACCATCTCATCCTCTATCATCCCCTTCTCCTTCCACCTTCAATCTTGCCCAGCATCAGGGTCTTTTCAAATGAATCAGTTCTTCACCTCAGGTGGCCAAAGTATTGGAGTTTCGCCTTCAGCATCAGTCCTTCCAATGAATATTCAGGACTGATTTACCTTAGGATTGACTGGTTGGATCTCCTTGCAGTCCAAGGGACTCTCTAAAAGTCTTCTCCAACACCACAGCTCAAAAACATCAATTCTTTGGCGCTCAGCTTTTTTATCGTCCAAATCTCACATCCATATATGATGACTAGAAAAACCATAGCTTTACTAGATGGCCGTTTGTCGGCAAAGTAATGTCTCTGCTTGTTAATAAGATGTCTAGGTTGGTCATAGCTTTTCTTCCAAGGAGCAAGTGTCTTTTATTTTCATGGCTGCAGTCACCAACTGCAATGACTTTGGAGCCCCCCAAAATAAAGTCTGTCACTGTTTCCACTGTTTCCCCATCTATTTGCCTTGAATTGATGGGACCAGATGCCATGATCTTTGTTTTCAGAATGTTGAGCTTTAAGCCAACTTTTTCACTCTCCTCTTTCACTTTCATCAAGAGGCTCTTTAGTTCTTCTTTGCTTTCTGCCATAAGGGTCATTGTTATCTGCATATCTGAGGTTACGGATATTTCTCCCAGCAATCATGACTCCAGCTTAGGCTTCATCCATTCCAGCATTTTGCATGATGCACTCTGCATAGAAGTTAAATAAGCAGGGTGACAATATACAGCCTTGACGTACACTTTCCCAATTTGGAGCCAGTCTGTTGTTCCATGTCCAGTTCTAACTGTTGCTTCTTAATCTGCATACAGATTTCTCAGGAGTCAGGTCAGATAGTCTGGTATTCCCATCTCTTTCAGAATTTACCACAGTTTGCTGTCATCCACACAGTCAAAGGTTTTGGCATAGCCAATAAAGCAAAAGTAAAATTTTTCTGGAACTCTCTTGCTTTTCCGATGATCCAACAGATGTTGGCAATTTGATCTCTAGTTCCTCTGCCTTTTCTAAATCTGGCTTGAACATCTGGAAGTTCACGATCGATGTATTGTTGAAGCCTGGCTTGGAGAATTTTGAGCATTATTTTGGTAGCACGTGAGATGAGTGCAATTGTGTGGTAGTTTGAGCATTGTTTGCCATTGCCTTTCTTAGGGATTGGAATGAAAACTGACATTTTCCAGTCCTGAGGCCACTGCTGAGTTTTCCAAATTTACTGTATTAAGCTGGCTTCATATAACATCAGGTACAAGTACAGCTTGGGGCAAGTGCATGCTTACACTTTTTGCATTTTTAGCACTTTATTTTTCTTACCTACACCATTAAGGCTGTGGGATTTTTTCTCTTCTAAAAACACCTATGCTTTGTTGAAGAGGCAATACAGTTGCTATTTCTGGTGTTTTGTTTTGTTTTTCTGTATTATAGTTGCTTTACAATATTTTGTTAGTTTCTGCTCTACAGAATAGGGGATCAGTTATGAATATATGTACATCCACTTTTTTTTGAGATTTCCTTCCCAGGTCACCAGGGAGCATTGAGTAGAGTTCCCTGTGCTATAGAGTAGTTATAGTTATTATATATTATAGCTCTCAATAGTTATACATTTATACAATGTATTTTTAAGTTTGTTCTCTACATCTCTGACTCTATTTCTGCTTTGCAAATATGTTCATCTGTACTATTTTTGTGCATTCCACATGTAACTGATATTATATGATATTTGTTTTTCTCATTCTGACTTATTTCACTCCGTATGACAATCTCTAGGTCAATCCACAAAAAATATAGATCAATGAGGGAACGAAAGTCCAAAGATAAATCCAAGCATGTGGGACCTTAATTTTCTGACCAGGGATCCACGTCATGCCCCTGCAGTGAAAGCACAGAGTCTGAACTACTGAACTGTCAGGGAAATCTCCCTAATAATACCTTAAATAGCACTCTAGTGTTTGAATTGTGTTTGCATTTGATTCTGAAGAAAACAGGCAATACAGTCCCCATATGGGTGCTGCTTATAGCAGAGAAAGACCTCACCTAGCTCCTCCCATGCTGTCATTTCCAGTCGTGTTTCTTTGGCATCAAAGAGGTAAATGGAAGTGAAAAGAACGGTTCCTCTGTCTTCTGAGAAGACTATCAAGCCTTCATTGAAAATGGTGCCAATTCTCAAAAATTTTGGTGAGGTTGAGCCACACTGTGAGGAATGGAAGTTATTCAAATGTTTGTCCCTTTCCTTTCCTGTCATTGCACCTTCATTTTGAATGAATTTTGAGTTCTTTCCCTTCATGTTTTATCAATAAGTGTGAAGAGAAAAATCCCAAGTCCCACTGATGTATTTTCCTATGAACCTAAAGTTGCATCTTTTTCTCATAACATTGTCTTCATTTACGCATTCATTGATGCAAACATACCTAAAACAATTTGTAAATAAAGATGATGTGAATAAGGCACCCAAAAACCTAATTCTGTATTTTCTGCTAGGAGCAAAGGCTTAATTCAGTGTGTATGGTGAACTGAAATAACTAAGCTACAATAAAACTGAGAGCTGACTATATATTTTCAGTAGCTGTCAAGAAACTTATTAGAACAAACATATTGAATAATAAGAGCCTAAATAAAGTCAAAAAGTGCACAAAAATTTTGAAAGGGTAACTACCTGAACAAATATTTCTAAACATCTTTCTTCATTTAGAAAATTGACTGTGTGTGCCCCCCACCTTTTTTAAATAGAATGTTCTATGTTTGAAAGACAGCACCTTTCAGCCACTTTACTGAGTCTGTTTTGTGTTCATGATGTACAAACCTGTATGTGTTTATATGTATACAGATGCAGTTAACATCAGTTTCAGGTTGTTCAAAACATTTTATTTTTCTTCATGTTTGTTTTCCATGATATTCACCTGACACTTTCCATTTTATTTCCAGGTGATCTTGTGAGAAAACTTGGTAAGTTTGTAACAACTCTTCACTCCAGTAACACTTCCAGTGACTGTTTCCACACTGTATTGAACATTCCCTGTCCTTCTATCATTACACCATCCATTGGCTCACTTTTCACGTGGATGGCCATTCACTTCTGTCCAGTTTTTGGATATGAACCTCTTTCTTATTTCATCATTTCTGTTGTATTTCCCCTATGTTCCGTCATGACTCATTGCATCTTTTCTACCTTTCCTTCTTATCACATTGGCTTTGTCTGTCTTCCAGAGACTTCACAAATGGTATCATGATTTTCTGAGATGATGGGACTGAACTCATCAGCACATGGTTACCATGCTCTCCTTGTTTTCTGAGAAATGTCAGTTAGTTTAGGACGTTTACAAGTGCCCAAGTTGAAGGGGACGATTACTCTGCCATTAATATTTCCCAATGCTTAAGAGAAAGAGGATTCCCAATTTAATAATGAAGCTTCTCCCTCATTGTCCTTTCAAAGATATAAAATCTGGTGCCATCCACTGGATAGTGTGAGATAGAGTCTCACTCTTTTACTATTCTTGAACAAATTATTCACATGTTCCAGTTCTACAAATATTTTGCAATAGATTCTTGTCTTTTCCCATATATATGTGGTATTTATACTTTGAAATTTTTATCAATGTTATTATTATTTGCACAAAATGCAATGCCTTTTCAATAATTAAACAAATAGGTTATATCTTGAGGAAAATTGATAAAGGATACATCTCAATTTTCAGGACTTTTTATGTGAATGACAATAATAGCTGTTGTCCTAGGATGATTCCAAAATTTTTCTTCATAAAGCACTTCAATTTCAAAGTATAACATCTTCCTTTTCTAATGACATTTTTCAATTACATCTTGGTTTACAGACTGGATACTACTTGGGAACATATACTTTTAAGGCATTTAGCAGGCTTCATATGAATGCAGCCACAGATCAAATTTCTGACAGAGGCATACTTTCATTATATACTTTTGAATCACATTTACTGTACCTATTTCATGTATTTGAGCATGTTTGTCATTTGTTATGGGCTTTAAAAAAAGAGCTGGAAAGCCCAATTCAAGACCAAATATTGATTCAGTTTTTCCCAAAGGAAGCTTTCACGTGGTAATTCCTTTGCAGAAAAGGATGAGGGAACTTAAAACAGCATTGCTTCTCATGAGTTACATGGCCTTTGGGACATTAGGTTCTAATTCTTAGAGAGGTGGAATCACTTTATTGAGTGAATAAATAATGAAAAGAAATTAAATTATTGTCATCTCTTCCTCACATTGTGCCTTCATTCGGTTTGACTGGTTATTTCTTCCTTTTATTTTTCAGATAAGGCTGAACAGGATAGAGGCAAGTCCCAATAATATTTCACACTTGGTAACTTGTAGTGTTTCATCTCTTGACTTCAGTCTTCAATTCTCAGTGATCATCTTCCTCCACTGCAAGTAGATAAGAATTTACATCGTTTTTGTCTCATTTTATCATCTTTTCAACTGAAGGGTTTCATCTTCATGAGTTATTCAATGCTCCATTACTTTTGCTTTCATTTGTCCCATCTGTACAATTTATGCAGACATTCGCTCTTTGTAAAGTGTATACAAATATGAACTTAACTGTAAAATTTTGCAATTTTTAAGTTTCTGATCTGAAAGCTTAGTTCTTTGTATTTCTTTTCAATGAAAATTAGATTGATTTTTCATTGTATTTCACAGACAAAATTCAGAAAAAAATATTGTAAAGTATCATTGACATCCCTGTACTCCCCGAACACTTTTAAATGCCTGTTATCTTGATGTTTTAAACATATCCCACCTTTTCATCAAAAGTCATCAATGGTTTGCACTCTACAGTATTTCTACCATTCGAAAGTAATATTTTGCATGTCACCTTCTCTTATATCCCTCTCCTTTCTGGTCTATGAAAGCCTGAATAAAATCTGAAATGATTCATTGATGGAGGTCATCCTTACACTGCCTTAAAATCTGGGAGTACTACCCAGATATTTTTTTTCCTGAATTTTTTTTGATATCCATAGAGACTAATTTTCATTCTTACTTTTATTAACACAGTTGTTAATATGGACAGCTGCAATTACTTCAGCTAATTATGAAAGGATTTTATATTAGAAATGTTAAAAAGATAGTATGTATTTCTAACTTGAATATTTTATGTGAATGAAATCATAATCTCTGTTTTGTAATGTTCCATAAGATTTTTTCCATAAAACACAAAATTATTCATTAAAATTTAATATCCTATTCTTTTCTAAAGATATTTTTCAGTACACATTTGTTTTCAGGGGAAATTTATCTCTTTGATGCTTGCAGCAGAGATCATGTAGTCATTGCTACAGATAATGTTTTGAACATATGGGTGATTTTTTTCTCCTCAGTTCCTCATCTCTCCTTAACAAATTCTGTTTGCATGGGTTCATATTTACATTTATTTGAGAAGGTGATCGAGATAAGATGAGCTTCTTTTTGGCATGAACTAAAATAGCAATTCACCAAAAATAAAGTTATATCATCATTGCATAAGAAAATGTTAATAGTGGTTCCTGCATTTTCCTAGAATTAGTTCAGTACACTCTAATTCACCCCTTGTGGATATTTTATGTGAGTTGATGATTTATATTTAGTAGCAGCAAAGGACTTCATTAAAGTAACCAATCAAATCATAACAGCCCAAGTAGTGTCCAGATAATTCAAGAACATTTTCAAAAGATAAACACCACTACCAATACACCTGAAATTGTTCCTCAAGTCAGTGTATAAGTTTGTTCTCTACATCTCTGACTCTATTTCTGCTTTGCAAATATGTTCATCTGTACTATTTTTGTGCATTCCACATGTAACTGATATTATATGATATTTGTTTTTCTCATTCTGACTTATTTCACTCCGTATGACAATCTCTAGGTCAATCCACAAAAAATATAGATCAATGAGGGAACGAAAGTCCAAAGATAAATCCAAGCATGTGGGACCTTAATTTTCTGACCAGGGATCCACGTCATGCCCCTGCAGTGAAAGCACAGAGTCTGAACTACTGAACTGTCAGGGAAATCTCCCTAATAATACCTTAAATAGCACTCTAGTGTTTGAATTGTGTTTGCATTTGATTCTGAAGAAAACAGGCAATACAGTCCCCATATGGGTGCTGCTTATAGCAGAGAAAGACCTCACCTAGCTCCTCCCATGCTGTCATTTCCAGTCGTGTTTCTTTGGCATCAAAGAGGTAAATGGAAGTGAAAAGAACGGTTCCTCTGTCTTCTGAGAAGACTATCAAGCCTTCATTGAAAATGGTGCCAATTCTCAAAAATTTTGGTGAGGTTGAGCCACACTGTGAGGAATGGAAGTTATTCAAATGTTTGTCCCTTTCCTTTCCTGTCATTGCACCTTCATTTTGAATGAATTTTGAGTTCTTTCCCTTCATGTTTTATCAATAAGTGTGAAGAGAAAAATCCCAAGTCCCACTGATGTATTTTCCTATGAACCTAAAGTTGCATCTTTTTCTCATAACATTGTCTTCATTTACGCATTCATTGATGCAAACATACCTAAAACAATTTGTAAATAAAGATGATGAGAATAGAGGCACCCAAAAACCTAATTCTGTATTTTCTGCTAGGAGCAAAGGCTTAATTCAGTGTGTATGGTGAACTGAAATAACTAAGCTACAATAAAACTGAGAGCTGACTATATATTTTCAGTAGCTGTCAAGAAACTTATTAGAACAAACATATTGAATAATAAGAGCCTAAATAAAGTCAAAAAGTGCACAAAAATTTTGAAAGGGTAACTACCTGAACAAATATTTCTAAACATCTTTCTTCATTTAGAAAATTGACTGTGTGTGCCCCCCACCTTTTTTAAATAGAATGTTCTATGTTTGAAAGACAGCACCTTTCAGCCACTTTACTGAGTCTGTTTTGTGTTCATGATGTACAAACCTGTATGTGTTTATATGTATACAGATGCAGTTAACATCAGTTTCAGGTTGTTCAAAACATTTTATTTTTCTTCATGTTTGTTTTCCATGATATTCACCTGACGCTTTCCATTTTATTTCCAGGTGATCTGAGAAAACTTGGTAAGTTTGTAACAACTCTTCACTCCAGTAACACTTCCAGTGACTGTTTCCACACTGTATTGAACATTCCCTGTCCTTCTATCATTACACCATCCATTGGCTCACTTTTCACGTGGATGGCCATTCACTTCTGTCCAGTTCTTGCCTGGAAAGTCGCTTGGATGGAGGAGCCTGGTAGGCTGCAGTCCATGGGGTCGCTAAGAGTCGGACACGGCTGAGCGACTTCACTTTCACTTTTCACTTTCCTGCATTGGAGAAGGAAATGGCAACCCACTCCAGTGTTCTTGCCTGGAGAATCCCAGGGACGTGGGAGCCTGGTGGGCTGCCGTCTATGGGGTCGCACAGAGTCGGACACGACTTGAAAAGACTTAGCAGCAGCAGCAGTTTTGGATATGAACCTCCTTATTATTTCATCATTTTTGTTGTATTTCCCCTATGTTCCATCATTACTCATTGCATCTTTTCTACCTTTCCTTCTTATCACATTGGCTTTGTCTGTCTTCCAGAGACTTCCCAAATTGTATCACGATTTTCTGAGATGACGGGACTGAACTCATCAGCACTGGTTACCATACTCTCCTTGTTTTCTGAGAAATGTCAGTTAGTTTAGGATGTTTACAAGTGCCCAAGTTGAAGGGGACGATTACTCTGCCATTAATATTTCCCAATGCTTAAGAGAAAGAGGATTCCCAATTTAATAATGAAGTTTCTCCCTCCACTGTCCTGTCAAAGATCTTATAAAATCTGGTGCCATCCACTGGATAGTGTGAGATAGAGTCTCACTCTTTTACTATTCTTGAACAAATTATTCACATGTTCCAGTTCTACAAATATTTTACATTTTTTTCTGTCTTTCCCCCATCTATATGTAGCGTTTATATTTTGAAATTTTTATCAATGTTATTATTATTATTTACGCAAACTGCAATGCCTTTTCAATAATTAATCCAGGAGGTTATATCTTAAGGAATTGATAAATTATATGTCTCAATTTTCAGGTCTTTTTATGTGAATGACAATAATAGCTGTTGTCCTAGGATGATTCCAAAAATTTCTTCATATGGCACTTCAAATTTCAAAGTATGACATCTTCCTTTTCTAATGACATTTTTCAATTACATCTTGGTTTACAGACTGGATACTACTTGGGAACATATACTTTTAAGGCATTTAGCAGGCTTCATATGAATGCAGCCACAGATCAAATTTCTGACAGAGGCATACTTTCATTATATACTTTTGAATCACATTTACTGTACCTATTTCATGTATTTGAGCATGTTTGTCATTTGTTATGGGCTTTAAAAAAAGAGCTGGAAAGCCCAATTCAAGACCAAATATTGATTCAGTTTTTCCCAAAGGAAGTTTTCATGTGGTAATTCCTTTGCAGAAAAGGATGAGGGAACTTAAAACAGCATTGCTTCTCATGAGTTACATGGCCTTTGGGACATTAGGTTCTAATTCTTAGAGAGGTGGAATCACTTTATTGAGTGAATAAATAATGAAAAGAAATTAAATTATTGTCATCTCTTCCTCACATTGTGCCTTCATTCGGTTTGACTGGTTATTTCTTCCTTTTATTGTTCAGATAAGGCTGAACAAGATAGAGGCAAGTCCCAATATTTCACAGTTAGTACCTTGTAATGTTTCATCTCTTTTTTTGACTTTGGTCTTCAATTCTCAGTGATCATCTTCCTCCACTGCAAAGTATATAAGAATTTACATCATTTTTGTCTCATTTTATCATTTCAACTAAAGGGTTTCATCTTCATGAGTTATTCAATGCTCCATTACTTTTGCTTTCATTTGTCCCATCTGTACAATTTATGCAGACTACTTTTTGTGAAGTGTATACAAATATGAACTTAACTGTAAAATTTTGCAATTTTTAAGTTTCTGATCTGAAAGCTTAGTTCTTTGTATTTCTTTTCAATGAAAATTAGATTGATTTTTCATTGTATTTCACAGACAAAATTCAGAAAAAAATATTGTAAAGTATCATTGACATCCCTGTACTCCCCAAACACTTTAAAATGCCTGTTATCTTGATGTTTTAAGCATATCCCACCTTTTCATCAATATATCATCATTGCTTTGCACTCTATAGTATTTCTACCATTCTCAGCAATATTTTGCATGTCACCTTCTCCCATATCCCTCTCTTTTCTCATCTTTGAAAGCCTGAATAGAATCTGAAATGATTCATTGATGAAGGTCATCCTTACACTGCCCTAAAATCTGGGACTAGTACCCAGATTTTTTTTTCCTGAAATTTTTTTGTATCCAAAGAGTGTAATTTTCATTCTTACTTTTATTAACACAGTTGTTAACATGGAGAACTGCAATTACTTAAACTATTTGTGAAAAGATTTGATATTGTTAGAAATGTTAAAAAATAGTGCATATTTCTAACTTGAATGTTTTATGTGAATGAAATCATAATCTCTGTTTTGTAATGTTCCATAAGATTTTTTCCATAAAACACAAAATTATTCATTAAAATTTAATATCCTATTCTTTTCTAAGGACATTTTTCAGTATACATTTGTTTTCCTAGGAAATTTATCTCTTTGATGCATGCTGCAGAGTTCATATAGTCATTGCTACCTATAATGTTTTGAACATAATGTTTTTTCTCTTTGGTTCCTCATCTCTCCTTAACAAATTCTGTTTGCATGGGTTCATATTTACATTTATTTGAGGAGGTGATGAAGGTTATATGAGCTTCTTTTTGGCATGAACTAAAATAGCAATTCACCAAAAATAAAGTTATATCATCATTGCATAAGAAAATGTTAATAGCGGTTCCTAAGAAACAAATCCTGTGGTTTTTCTAGAAGTGGTTCAGTACACTCTAATTCACTCCTTATGGATATTTTATGTGAGACGATGTTTTATATTTAGTAGCAGCAAAAGACTTTATTAAAAGTAACCAATCAAATCAAAGCAGCCCAAGTAGTGTCCAAATAATTCAAGAACATTTTCAAAAGGTAACCACCACTACCAATATACTTGACATTTTTCCTAAAGTTGGCAAGATTCTTCGTTTTCCTCATTTAATTTATGATCAGCACCAAAGAAAGCTGTCAGCTACTTTGGCACATTGTATATACCTGCATATATTTGTGTGTGTCAGTGTTTGTTTAAATCCTGTTACATTTATAATTGTATGTAAATTTTTCACTAGATTTAGTTTCCCTTGACCTTTCATCCTATTAAACTTACTTGCTTTTTCTCTTAATTTTTCTGGTGATCTTTTGGAAAAAATAGGCAAATATCCCTGAAGACATTTTTGTTCCAACAAGCTTTAAACAACCACATTTTTGGTTATCATTCTCTCTCTTTTATCATTCTCTCTCTCTCTTTTTTATCTATATGCCATCTTTTGACTTGGGGCTTCCCTGATAGCTCAGACGGTGAACAATCTGCCTGCGGCGCAGGAGACCCAGGTTAGATCCGTGGGTAGGAAATATCCCCTGGAGGAAGAAATGGTACCCCACTCCAGTATTCTTGCCTGGAAAATCCCATGGACAGAGGAACCTGGTAGGCTACAGCCCACAGAGTTACAAAAGGATTGGACATGACTGAGCCACTAACACTTTACTTTTACTTCATCTTTTGGCTCACAATGTATCTCATTATCTACTCTTTTCTCCTCAATGTTTCTCTCCATCTATTAGCCTAGACCTGTGTAAGTTTTTCTCAGTATATCCTATTTCATTTCCTATGTTCCTCCCCTGTCTTTTTCTGTCATCCAGCACCTTCTCAGTTTCACTATGAATTTTGTGAGATGAAGGGGATGAGACTGAGGGGTACACTGTTTACATTCTGTATTTATTTTCTGGTACACTTTCAATAACTTAGTCTTTCTCTCATGTATTCAAAGTTCAGGTGGCCATTAATATACCATGGATACCTCCCCAAGCTTTATGAGATAAGACCACACTTGCTAAGTGAATTTTCTCCAACTCTTGTCTTTTTGAAGACTGTTTAAATTTAGGTATAACTCATAAATACAGTGTGGACTTTAGGCTCACACATCCAATGCCCTTGACCATTCACTAATCTTCTCTCAGGTACAGATATTTTGCATACCCTTTGCTGGGTATATTTTCCCTCATACCACAGTAATTTTTCTGTCTTTCTCTTGCATTTTATTAATATAATTATCGATGTGGCAAGCAGCAATAATTTTGAAGTGTTTGTAGAAGGACTCTGTATACTGAGCAAGATTGTTTACAACTTATTTCTCCATTTTGAAGTTTTATGTGAATGCCACAAGAGGCTAGAGCTCTAGGGTACCCCTGAATGTCTTTTTTAATGAAACATTAATATAACCATTAAAAGTTTAACATCCTTCCTTTTATAATGATATTTCTCAGCTATATTTTTGGTTACAGATTCAGTGTAAGTAGGGAATACATGTCTTTAATGCATGAAGCATGCTTCATAGGACTACTGCTACTGATGGAGTTTTAGCTAGATGGGTGCTTTTGTTGTAGGTTTCCTCATGACTTCCTAAGTAGCTTAAATACTCATGTATGTGTGCACATTTGGATTGTATTCTAACAAAAAGAAAAGGTCCAATGAAATACATATGATTTATGTTGCTTATCTCAGAAGTCTTATTCTATCTCACAGTGTCATTTTCCATCTTTATAATTTTTGCATCAAGTGGTGTGTGTGTGTGTATGAAATATAGCATTGCTCCTGTTTGACAATATGTCCTTCAGAAATTTTTGCTTCCAATTAAAATTATTGGCCACTTTGAAACTTGGAATGAACTATGAAAAGATTACAAATTTCTGTTCTCTTTGCATCAGATGTAGCCAATATTTTTATGGTTTTATAGTTGTTTTATTTTCTTTAGTATCACCCTAATAGTAATTTTAAACTTGACATACTTCTTTTTTAGTCAAAAATTTCAATTATAATTCTGTTTTCAAAGGAGGAGATGATATTTAGGAATATGTTTCCTTAATGCATGTAACAGGATTCATTGCTATTGCTATACATTTTTTGAAAAATGAACGTTTTTCTCTTTGCTTCCTCATCTCTCTTTAAAAAAAAAAAAAAACCTTTGGAGTATAGTTCCTTTACAATATTGTGTTAGTTTCTACTGTACAGCATAGGGAATCAACTATGCATGCATGCTAAGTCACTTCAGTCGTGTCCGAATCAACTATATGTATATACATTTCCTCACTTTTGATTTCCTTCCTATTTAGGTCACCACAGAGCATTGAGTAGAGTTCCCTATGCTATACAATAGGTTTCCATTATCTATGGGAGCTTAGTTTAATATATATAAAATTATGGCTGAAATAAAGAACAAGGCAAGACAATGTATAATTGATACATGACACAGATTTTAAGTGCTGTTAACATTTAGCAAATGTAAATATTGCCTTTAAGAAGAATAGAGATTTTCCAAATTTTCTAACACTCATTTTATTCATTTTAGTCAGTGGCCAAAAGAAAATTTAAGACCCGAGGATGATAAACTATGCCATGTGAAGGGTTGTTAGAAGATAAGAAGATTGCTTAATTAGCCACATAATGATAGCTTTAAAAGCCAACAATTTATTTAAAAATGTAAAGACCTATTTGATAAGGAATATTTTTCCTGCTCTTAGCAGGATATGATATGATATTTTAATTTCCTTAAGATAATACATAACATTTAAGAATAATATTGAATATCTTCCTTTTTTAGGTATTGATATAATTAAGCATGGACTTCCCAGGTGGTTCTAGTGGTAAAGAGCCTGTCTGCCAATGAAATAGACATTTTGTTTTATTTTGCATTCCCTTGTCATCGTCATATTATTTTTTTTTTTAATAAATTTACTTATTTTAATTGGAGACTAGTTACTTTACAATACTGTTGTGGTTTTTGCCATACATCGACATGAATCAGCCACAGGTGTGCATTTTTTGATTATCACTATACATTTAAAAAAAAAATAAGCACTTTTTCTCTTTGCTTTTTCATCTCTTTTTAACTTGTTCTCTTGTGTATAATTGTGAGTTTGCAGTTTATTCTGAAAAATGTAGGAAGTCTAATACAGGACTAGTGATGGACATTGTTTATCCAAGAAATCCTTTCTGTCTCCTTCTCCAGAGTCATTTCCTGTCTTGATTCCTTTGACACCAAGGGGTGAATGAAAGTAAAACACTCTTTTCCCTGATTTCTGGAAATGTCTTCAGATCTTATAGAAAATGAGGTCATGTTGAACCAAAGGCTAAAGTATGGCAGTATTTCAAAATCTTTTTTATTTCTTCCTCACATTGGATCATCATTTTGAATGTATACTGAGCTTTTTTTTTTTTTAATGTGAAGAAGAAAGTGTCAAGTCCCCAATGTCAAGGCAACTTCTTTGCCTACCTAGTCATGGATTCATTCTTTTTTGGTATCTTTGTCTTCAAGTCTCTATGCATGCTTTTATGTGGCTTTGTCTCAGTATTTTGTCCTTCTAACTGAAATTCATCATTTTTATTTCTCATTCAATTTCTCTCATTATGATTTCTTTAATTTTTTGTTTTTTAATTTTTATGATTTCTTTAATTTTTTGTTTCAACTGGCATAAACAGACCGTTCCTGCCATGTAAATTTATTAACCATACATTTCTAAAGTATTGGCATTCTCAAAGACTATTTTGAAAGCTTTTCCCACATGTGCCCAGGTCATTTGATTTCAATTTCCATATGCTGCGTCTAGAGCATCATTTCCTTACTTTCATGTGATTAAATTAAGATGAGCTTCATTTAGCCATGCATTTAAATAGAAATCTGTATTTTAAGAAGTTATAGTTTACTCAGTCGCTGAGAACTTTGTGAAAAGAAACACTCAGTAAACTAACATGATATTTTTCTATTAGCAGTGATTCAGATTCTTTTAATTCAGTGAGTGTGGCTATTGTGTACAACAAACACTACCAAAATAATAAGCATTGACTCTAAATTTAGTACCAGTCAAGGAACTTATGAAGGCTAACCTCCAAGAAATAGAAATTTAAACAATTTGAGTCAAGATAATTTTATAAAATAATAATTGGAAGAAATAATGATTTTTTTCCAACACAGAAAGTTCACTCATTTTTCTCCTTTTCATTTTTTAAAGAAATTCTTTGCAAAAAAAGAAATTGCATAAAAGCATGATGTCAGATATATTTTTTAAAAGTTATCATTATTACTACTGTTCGTAACGTTTTTCCTAAGTAGATTCATTCAGTTTTTTCTTTTCTAATCTTAACCAATATTCTCCTGAAAAGGGTAGCTTTCAGCTGCAGTTTGTATATATGTGTGTGCTGGCACATGTCTGTGTATTCTGTGGATTGGCCTGCATCCTGTTACATTTAACATTGCATGTGAATTTTCATCAAATGTGTATATTCTTTCTTTTCTGTTCTCTAACACTTATTTGGATCTTTTCATTTTATTTTTCTGACCAGATTTTGAAAAAATTTGGTAAATTTCTCTGACAAGTTTTTTACTCCAATAAGACTCTAAATGACTGCTTCCACTGAGTCTTTCACATTCCCTTTCCTTTTACCTATACACCATCTTTTGGCATGCCCTAGCGTTCAATGTCTGTTATTTTCTCTTATTTTGTTTCACAAACATCATCCTTATTAAGTTGTCTCAATTACTGCTTTTCTACACTCTAGCCTCATTCTTTTCCATCCCTTTATTTTTTCAGAACACACACTCCTTCTCTATGAACACTGCCTTCTTTTATTCTATAGAGTCTCACCACAGTCTCCATGTGAATGTTGTGAAACAAAAGGGAAGAGACTGATGGGTACATGATTACACTTTGCATATATTTTCTGAAAACTGTCTATTGTTAGTGCATGTGCCATACATTCAAAATTCAAAGGCCATTACTATGCAGTTGCTATCTGCCCAAACCTTAGGAGATGAGAGCTAAGACTGCATTCTTTCTCAGTGACGGTTCTTGGCCTATGGTCCTTTTAAGGACTATGTAAACTCAGATATCCTTCATGGTTCCAGTGTGGTTTCAGGCTCCCTCTTCCTCTGCCTTTGATCATATCACCCAATGCCCTAAATAACAAACATTTAATGGTATTCCCTGGGTTTATTTTCTGTCATGCTATAGTAAGGTTCCGATTTTTTCTTGCATTTTTATTCTGACATTATTATTAATTTAGCAAACTGCTCTTATTTTTAGATTTTGGTAAAAGAATTTTTAATTTAAGGAAACATACAACACATTTCCCAATATTGAAATGTTATGTGAATGCCATGAGAAACTATAGTCATATGATACTCCTAAAAGATTTTTTCATAATACAATGATATAAACATCCAAAGTTTAACATCCTTGATTTCCTAATGATGGTTTTCAATCGTATTGTGTTTACAGGTTTAATGAACCTAGAAATATACCTCTTCTATATACTGAGCAGCCTTCATAGGACTACAGTTACAGATACTATTTTAGACTGACCGGTGCTTTTATTGAAGGCTTCTTTGTGTGCGTGAGTGCGTGTGTGCTTGGCCACTTCAGTTGTTTCTGACTCTTTCTGATCCTATGGCCCACATCCCTCCAGACCCCTCTGTCCATGGGGTTCTCCAGGCAAGAATACCGAAGTGGATTTCCATGCTCTCATCCAGGGGATCTTCCCAACCCAGGGATTGAACCCATGTCACTTATGTCTCCTGCATTGGCAGGTGGGTTCTTTAAGTTTAGGGCCACCTGAGAAGCCGTAGGCTTCTTTGTGCTCAGTTGCTCAGTCGGTTCCAACTCGTTGCAACCCCATGGACTGTAGCCCGCCAGTCTCCTCTGTCCATGGAATTTTCTTTATGACTTGCTAAATATGATTGCAGTCATGAAATTAAAAGACACTTACTCCTTGGAAGGAAAGTTATGACCAACCTAGATAGCATATTAAAAAGCAGAGACATTACTTTGCCAACAAAGGTCCATCTGGTCAAGGCTATGGTTTTTCCATTGGTCATGTATGGATGTGAGAGTTAGACTGTGAAGAAAGCTGAGCGCCAAAAAATTGATGATTTTGAACTATGATTGTGGAGAAGACTCTTGAGAGTCCCTTGGACTGCAAGGAGATCCAACCAGTCCATCCTAAAGATCAGTCTTGGTTTGTTCATTGGAAGGACTGATGCTGAAGCTGAAACTCCAGTACTTTGGCCACCTCATGTGAAGAGTTGACTCATTGGAAAAGACCCTGATGCTGGGAGGGATTGGGGGCAGGAGGAGAAGGGGACAACAGAGGATGAGATGGCTGGATGGCATCACCGACTCAATGGACACGGTTTTGAGTAGACTCCAGGAGTTGGTGATGGACAGGGTGACCTGGGGTGCTGCGATTCATGGGGTCGCAAAGAGTCAGACACGACTGAGCGACTGAACTGAAAAATGAGACTCATGTATGTGTGCTTTTTTCCACTCCACTCTGAAAAAAAGAGGTCTACTAAAAGATGAATGATTGATAGTTTGCCCTAATAGTCCTATTCTACTTCTTCTGGTTGAGTCATTATCTGTCTTTGCTACATTTGCTCCAGGAGTTGGAGGTGGGAGTGGTGGGTTGTAATACAGCATTGCCCCTGACTGTAGGATGCCTTCTGAAGCATCACCTTTCCGCCTCCTAAAATGTTGGTCAATTTGAGATATGGGGTAAACTATAGAAGGGTTTCAAATTTCTGCGCTCCTTTTTTGACATTGGGCCTGCATTTTGATGAAATACTTTTTTCCCTCTTTTTTTTTTTCAAATAAGATTAAACAGGAAAAAGGCAAGTCAAAAAATTTGTTTGCATGTTCTTAGCTGTTGTTTCATTTGCTACTTGCACCTTAAAAAAAAGTTATGTCATTTTCTGTTACCTAACTTTCATCCTTTCCCATTCTTTCTTTTACTTTACCATATGCTTCCCCTATAAAAACTGGCTTCTTTTGAATTGCTTTTCTCTTTTTTTTTTTTTTAGGTAAGATTTAACAGGAAAAAAGCAAATCAAAATTTTTTCACCTGTTCTTGGTTGTTGTTTCATCTGCAACTTGCACCATAAGAAAAATTTCTGTCATTCTTTGTTATCTAAATTCTATCTTTTCCCATTCTTTTCTTTGTACTCCACACCAATCTTCCCCTAAGGCACTGGCTCCTTTTAATTGCTTCTCTCTTCTTTTTTTTTTTTTTTCCTCAGATAAGATTGCCCAGGAAAAAGGTAAGTCAAAAATTTTTTCATGTATGTTTAGTTGTTGTTTCATCTGTTTCTTGCACCTTGAAAAAAAAGTTGTCATTTTATGTTACCTAAGTTCCATCTTTTCCCATTCTTTCCTTTTATACTCCACACCATGCTTCTCCTATAAAGACTGGCTTCTTTTAAATTGTTTTTTACTTCCTTTTTTCTCCTCAATAAGATTGCACAGGAAAAAGACAAGTCAAAATTCCTTTTGCCTGTCCTTAGTTGTTGTTTCATCTGTAACTTGCTCCTTTGTTTTCAGCTAGCAATGATCATCTTCCTCAACTTCCACATTCATATTATTGCATGATTTCATCTTACTCTCTTAGTTTTCCAAGTGATGTCTGCCATCTTCATGTGTTTCTCAGTTTCCCCTATTCCTACCTCCTTCATTTGTCTTGTCCGAGAAATCTATGTACACACTTCCATTTGTTCAGATAAATTTTATTCCTGACATATCTAATAAGTTTGGATGTTTTAAAGTTTATGATGCATAAGGTATTCTTCAAGAGAAACTCTGGTCATTTGATTTAGACCTCTGACTACTGGCATTAATACCACAGTTCTCTTCCTTTCAAGTTAAGATAGCTAGTACCTCCAAATTGATACTAAAAGTCTCAGTAATGTCAAAAGGTATTACTAACGCTTTTAAAAGGTAGTCATCAAATATAACATTCGTAAGATATTTCTTATTCAGTAAATTTTCTTCTTTTATTTCTCTTTTCACTGTTGTAGACTATTCTTTGGATAAGTGTGAGCTCTCAGCCCATGTCTGTATGTTTGTGTGTGTACATGTGCAAACAATGTTTTCATGTTTATATGCATTCTGATTTGTTTCATGTTAAAATATATATTTTTTTCCTAGCACAATAGATTTTCTTTATGTTTCCCTCACATTATATTTACACTGATCCTTCCATTTTCTTTTTCAGAAATATTGCAGCACAATTTAGGTAAATTTTCTGACAACTTTTTTGCTCCCAAATGCCTTTTAAAAGCCCTCCTTTTTTAATGTCTTTAATTTCCATACCTTTTTATCTGTATGTTGTCTATGGGCTTGACCTTCTCCTGGGTGTCTACACTTTCTTTCCAAATGTTGTTATGGGCTCCTCCTTATTACGTTTTGTCATTTTTTGTTTCCTACATGTCATTCTTTCTTTTTTTATTCCCTCCACTCTCCCCCTATAAATATTGGCTTCTTCTGTCTCCAGAGGCTTCCCATAGTTTTGCTAAGAAGTGGTGAGATAACTACCTGGCTTACACCCAAATGTATTTCTAGAGACACCAAATCTTTGGACCACTGTCACAAGTTTCAAATACTAGGGCCAATGTTTATGCAACTGATGTTTTCCCAAACCTTGTTAGATTACTTGTTCAGTAATTTTCAATATAGTATTTTTTGTCCTGTGAAAGATGAGTCAATTCTGATGTCATTCTTTGGTCAAATGTAAGCTTGAACCTAAGTCTTCCACTGCCACTGATCATACTACCAAGCATTCACAAGTATACAAATACTTCACATGTTTCCTGGCTTTCCCCACCCCCCTACAAACCATTGTGATTATTCTATTTTCACATTTTGATTTGCATAGTAGTCAACTCTTAAATGCAATTTTTGATGTGTTTAGAAACACTTTTCGTCTTCAGAAATGTTCTCTGATAAGATGTTCTTGATAACTTACTGTGAACAATGTCAGATTTGTGATCTCTGAAGAAAAATATTTAGCTTCACGACCAGGGACCAGGCTTGATCACTCAAGAGCTTTTGTGTGGCAGAGTTTTATTAAAGTAAGAAAAGGGACAGAGAAAGCTTCTGACAAAGACATCAGAAGGGGGGATGGAGAGTGCCCCCCTCAATAGTGTTAGCAAGGGAGTTACATACTTTTTAATTAAGTATTACAATAAATCAAAGGAATGTCTCAAGTTTGTGAAAATTTTATCAGACCCACTCCCACAGGTTGCATTTTAGGATAACAGGATTAGAATTTAACAGTAGAAAGATCCTACCAGACCCATTGAGAGACAAATACAGCAGTCTAAGAAGCAGATTAAACAGTGACTAGGTACAGAACTAAATACATTTTATTATTGATTCTGGAAGCAGAGATAAAGGTAAGTTATCAATCAGTCAGTCACTCAGTCATGTCCGACTCTTTGTGACCCCATGGACTGCAGCATGCCAGGCTCCCCTTTCCATCATCTACTCCTGAAGCTTACTGAAACACATGAAACCCAACCCCAAATAACTGTTCTGCCATCTGTTGTTGTTCAGTCACTAAGTCAGTGTCTGACTGTTTTACCACCCCATGGACTGTATCCAGCCAGGCCCCTCTGTCCATGGGATTTTCCAGGCAAGAATACTGACGGGGTTACCATTTCCTCCTCCAGGGTATCACCACAACCGAGGGGTCAGTCGAACCCATGTATCCTGCATTTGCTGGTGGGTTCTTGACTACTGAGCCACTAGGGAAGCCCAATCTGCCACCTAAATGGTGTTAAGACATTAATTTGTCTAACAATATTTTCTTCAATTTGATATTTTATATCATTGATAAGATTTCCAACTAAACTGAAAATCAGGCCTTCTATCATTTAGAACTGTAGGGTTCAATGTATCATCCCTCAAAAGTTTGCCTAAGGCAAAGATCCTCTTTTTGGGTCTTTCCCAATTACCTTGGTGTGGTGATATTTTCATAAGGTATAAAATAAAAGTAAATTAGAATAGAATTTTCAGGTGAAATCTAAGCATAATTCTGTTTTGGGTATGTCTACAATAGTTTTTTCAGATACAACTTTAGCTTTGATAAATTAAATGCTGGGAAATCACAAATCAAACCTACAGCAAATAATCCCTATTATTGTTTTTATTAGCCTTAAATGTTAGCTCTCAGTTTTTATTTCACATTGTATAAGCTCAGGTAACCCTATTGGTTTCCTTTACTATATTTAATTAATATTGCCTGAGGGACAGATTTATATGCCTTGTCTTAAAATACCAGTCAGGGGAAGCACTCGAGTGAGGTATAATGTCTAGCCCACAATAAATCAGACATAAGAGATGTAACATTCTTAAAATATAGAAACTTGCTTAAATACAGCAATTTTTATAAACTTTGATCTCAATTATATCAATTTTCATATCTTTTACTTTAATTTTCATTAAGATTCCATCAGCATGCTTGAGACAAGTGCTCGGGGATGGTACACTGGGAAGACCCAGAGGGATCGGGTGGAGAGGGAGGTGGGAGGGGGGATTGGGATGGGGAATATGTGTAAATCCATGGCTGATTCACGTCAATGTATGGCAAAAACCATTACAATATTGTAAAGTAATTAGTGTCCAACTAATAAAAATAAATGGAAAGAAAAAAAAAAAAGATTCCATCAGCAAACCTTGATCTTCAGTGAGCACCAGAAGCTTTTCCTTTTATCCACCAGCCATATTATCAATTTTTGTATAAATTCACTGGTGTCCTCAGTGAGAAATTGAACCAAGGGACGAAGACTCTTTTGTCAATCTTAATCTGATTATTTGGCCTGACTGTTGCCCCAAGTAATCAAATGCTTATCAAATATCTCTGTAATTATTCTTCCATGTAAATAAAGTGGACTTATTCGGGGCCTTTTAATGTTGAAGACCAACAAGGGATTCCTTTGGCCTATCAAACCTCAGGTAGTATGGTATCAAATTTTGCTTTAATCCTATTAATGTCCATTTTTAAAATTATGTTTCTTTATAACCATGGAACAATTTTTCTGTTGAATGAGTCCTTTTGAAATTTCCACCTATTGAGAAAGGAATTTTAGGCTATCCTTTGGCTTCTTTTTATTTCCATATTAATCAATTTAATTAAAAATTGATCTAATATTTTATTAGCATTTATAAGACTACTTGACTGGGAAGCTGTGACCACAAATAAGGCTTCCCAATTTTTTTTTGTTTGTTAAACTAAAGAGTTTTTAGGTTACCCATTTCATATATATATCTTTAGCCACTTTCTAATCTGTTTTTCTCATAGATACCAACAAAATTGCTGTTTATAATGAGACCTTTCTAAAAATTTACCAATTTAAAATTTCTCCAATTTAAAGGATCCATTGTCTGGCCATTGATGAATAATATCTTAGTAGCAACTTAAACCAATAAGACACAAAAGGTGTCCCCACAAGAGAGGACAAAGGATGTAGTCTTCACAAGATCTAAAATGTTTACTCCCAAAAATAGTCTAAGAAAGTAAAGGGCCTTCACTGTATAGGCAGATGCACTGAAAGTTAAGATGACAAAGGCCTTATGGGTTGGGGCCACTTATGACAAGTTCCCTGAGAGTAGGCATGCAGTTAGTTGCTCGGTCATATCTGACTCTTTGCAACCCCATGAACTGTAGCTGGCCAGGTCCCCTTGTCCATGGAGTTCTCCAGGCAAGAATACTGGAGTGGATAGCCATTCCCTTCTCCAGGGGATCTTCCTGACTCAAAGATCAAAGCCAGGTCTCCTACATTGAAAGTGGAATCTTTATTGAGAGTTGGCATAGCCGGACAAAAAGATTGCTCAGAATCCTAGTCTATTTGACTGGCTGCCAAATGTATACCATATATGTACCTTCTGCACAGCACAGGCCAAGCTCTCAAAACACAGAAAAATGAAATTTGGGAAGAGCAGGTGAAACATTTGCATCTCAAAGACACTAGGACAAAAAATGCAAGGTCCTCTATAGAAGAGTTTTTTTTTTTTTTTCCCACCCCTTTGAAGTCAGATTTCTGAAAAGATGTTCATCAAACCAGGTTTTTTAAGCTATGCTTGCAAAAACATAATTTTGGTATGTCAAAACAAGCCTCAATTTGGCCATTTTTTGGGTGAGATGTCCTTTAATTCACAACAAATAAGTATTTGTAAGTGTAAATTCTGTACTTACACAATAAAATCTTCCCAGTGTGTCTCAACTGAGGATAACCCTCTAAGTGTCTTTCAACTGAGAAAAATTTCTCAGTGTCTTTTACTCTGGCATCTCTTCTTGAAACTAAATTTCTAGGAAAATCTGCTACTGCATAAATTTATCACCACTGACTAAAACTCAGGTTCATCAGTAAATAATGGAAGATTCACCCAGAATCATCTGGACCCTCTGAGGAGGCAGATAGGCACAAGGGAACTTTTGTTAGTGCCAAAGCTAGAGATCCTCATGGAGATCAGGTGAAGAAGAGAAGTCTGGTTTTGGCCCCTTTGTTGGTCACCAAACCAAAATTGTTGACTGAAAAACAAATGCACAAGCTAAAAGTTTTAAGTTATGTTTTATTTGGGGACCTTACTCAGGACTATAACCTAGGATACAGCCTCTCAGAGAGTTCTGAGGAACTCTTACAGAGAGATTAGGAAGGATTCAAATTATCTAGGAGTTTTTACTGAAAAAACAAAAGCAAAACTGTAGTGGAACACATCAAAATTACCTCTAATAATAATTTAAAAGCAGAAAACAAAACAGGCATCTCAAGTTAATGCCTTTTTATATATAGTAAGATACAAGAGTCGGGGCTTATTGAAATTATTCCTTTGATATGTGTCCTAACTACTGGGGCCAGTATCCTGATTTTCCTCCATCCTGAATCCCCCCAGTGTACACCATCTGGTTCTGTTGTCTTCATGGTATGCAACGTTCATTGTTTACCAAAATGTCAGGCAACATTTTTTTGTCTGCAAGAAAAAATTGTCACCATTTTTCCTAGATAAAAATAGTTGCTTCCTTGTTATTTTTCAGGACTTTTTCCTTGTTTTTTTCTTTTTTTCTAATTACATCCATCTTATCTATTTACTGAGCAGTGGAAATTTTATTTTCACTTTCATTTTCTGGTTTTCCTTGAAATTTACATGAGTTTTTCCATTATATTTTTCAGAACAACTCAAGAAGGAAATTGGTAAGTTTTATTTCTCTTTTCAAAAGATTTATTTCCTAGATATACTTTTTCCTCTTATTTCTTGACATGCACCTCTTACATAATCCTATCTTTCCTTTGCCTGCTTGTGAATTTAAAATGACCTTATCCATTTTCTTTTTGGCATCCTGAATTTCTAATAAAATTCCCATATTAAGTCTCAATTTTTTCCTCTACCTTTTTATTCTATCCCTTTTCTTTTATCTTCCTAGTGATTATCATAACTTTGTTATAAGGTTGGTGAAAAAAAAAAAAGATTGGTGAGATGAAAGGGATTAGGCTAAGAAGAGCGTGGTTATTTTTATTCAATAGAAAACTTCCCTTAACTTCGATTTTTCCTCATGTGCTCTGAGATTGAGTCCCATTTTTTTTAATATATTATACTCTTTCAATTTAAGAACAAGGTTCAGACTCCAAAGTTGCTGAATAAGATAGGTTCCTCCTTTGTTGACCTTTTAAATATTTGCATATACTAATGTCAAGTGTAATCTTGATACACTTTGCTTGGCCATAATCTCCAGTGATCTTAGGTATATAAATATTTTTTTGTATAACTTTGCATCATTGTTTCTTTCCAACCAAAATTATTACCCTTCATTCATTTTTATTTTAACCACTTATTAGTTGATTCAACAAATTTCTCTTCCTTCAGGGCCCTGAGCATTTTTCAGTCACTCAGATAAACTTCATTGATAATATATCTCTAAATCCTATGGTTAATTTCTAAGATTATTCTATTTTATTTTAGTATTTTACTATAAAAAATATTAAATCCTCATGTCCTTTCATATCAGATTATATTCTTCATATTATAGTGGAATTTCCAGATGAAATGAACTTTAGACATTTCTTTCATTGCTTTTGAAATGGACATTACTTAAAAAGTTTCAGACACAAATATTGACAGATGTATGGCATTGTTGGCATATTCTTTATGAAGTTAAGAAAATCTGTTTATATATACATACATGATTGTGTATTTTCTTTCAGAGAAGAAGAAAGCTCAATTCAAGTCTGGTGAGTAATGATCATCTCTCAGAAACCTTCACTGTTCTGTTTTTCTTAGATTCTGCCCCTATGCCAATGGGATAGAATGCAGAAATACAACAAAAATGTTTAGTGTAAGCACAGCAGCATTAGAAGCATTATATTTATTAATATCAATGCTTTCAATAAATTCTCTCTGAAATGCAAGCCACTAATTATTCAGCCTGTAATTCTTCCTCTCCCCTTTCATTCATTTCTTCCTTCCTTCCTTTCTTCTATGCTCCTTCCTTCATGCTCCTATCCCTGCCACCTTTGCTTTTTTCTATATTTCTATCTATCCTCCACCTGATCATTTTTATCACCATGTTTGAATATTAGAATATGAGGATATAGGATAGAAAGAGGAAATTCAAAGGATTCGGTAGAAGAAATAGAGCAAAGGCAAATATTTCTTATATTTGTTTTTAATATAACAAAAAAGACAATGAAAGAATAAAATGATAAAAGTAAGGCTTTTTCTATTTTGTTCTTTTGCAGTATGGAGAGAAACACCATTGTATGCTGGTGAGCAATACAGACTCTGATGAAGAACATCCTATTATCATAGATTTTATAGAACATCTAGTGTGTGCAAAACATTTGCTGAAAATTAAGGAAACACTAAGCATTTATTTCATGAATTCAATAGATAAATCATTATTCTAACAAATAATAGTGTGTTTGGAGCTTTGCATTTTAGTAGTTTTATTATTTTTGATTGCAGGTAACATTGTATTTTGAGTGTAGATAGAATCATTTTCATCTGCTAAAATTTGAGGAATCTAAAGTGAACAATAAGTTATTTGACCAGACTCATCATATACTATATTTCCTTTCAAACATCCTAAATAGATAACAAATATTTATCCTATATGAATTTTGGATGAGGAGAGCATAGGGACAGGGCAGGTCTTCAAGACATATATAGTTTAGCATCTTGTAAAAAGAGGTTCAAGTATATAAAAGAGGCTTTTTCTTTGTTGTTTGCTGTTATTCTTGAATTAAGGAGTTTATTACTATAGTGCTCTGGACAGTTGGACAGCTCTACCTGTCAGACGGTGGATTCTCATGTTCATTTGTTCCTTGCAGATTGGAGAAAAGAAGAGTTCCAGACTGGTGAGTCTATCATAGTCTAAGACAGACCCTGTTCCTTGTAGGTAGTCCCAGGGAAGATGCAGAGAGGTGAACTGGATCTCCCCAGGGTCAGAGAAGCTCTCACAGAAGGGAGACTGTGGCCCAAGCCTACTGATACCATTCCCAGAAACTTGATGATCTCTTGTCTTTGCAGTAAATCTGACTCTGGATGCAGCCACTGCCCATCCTGCCCTCTTCCTGTCTGAAGAGGGGAGAAGAGTAACCTGGAAAGAACCATCTCAGGAACTTCCCAGCTGCTCACAGAGATTTGTCTCCCTTCCCTGTGTGCTTGGTCAGCTGCATGTCGGCTCAGGGAGATTCTTCTGGGAGGTGGAGGTTGGGGATGCACATTCCTGGGACCTGGGAGTTTGTAGGGATAATGTAGTAAGGAATAGGGGGGTTGCAATGTCACCACAGAATGGTTTCTGGGCCATTAGGCTCCATGATGGGGAGTACTGGGGCCTCACATCCCCAGAAACATATCTTACTCTTAAAGAAAAACCCTGTAGGGTGGGAATATTCCTGGATTATGAGGCTGGAGATGTATCTTTCTATAACATGACAGATGAATCCCACATCTTCACATTTTCCAAACAAACATTTTATGGTGTCCTAAGACCACTTTTTAAACTTGAGTCTTCTGACTCAGGCTCCTTGACTATTGTCCAAGTGGAGTAGAACACATTAATATTGTAATTTGTGTGCCTACCTTTCCCTGACAATTACAATTCTCCCCACTAGACACAAACTGATTCTTTTTCTTCCTCCCTTACTGGTTTATTCTCAAGATGAAGCACAGACTGGTGGTTGCCCCTCATATCAACTCTTATTATTATGCCTATGACATCCTAGTACAAAGATTAGATTTCTTAGCACTCCCTGCCAAATGTGACTAAATAATGACCAGTGCATTATAAGATGAATTATTATCTATGATCTTTGGAATGTGTCTTTAAAGGAAAATCATGTGATGTTCTTATTTTCTTTAATTTTTCTAATGCCTGGAATGTGGCATAATGGATGGATCTCTAAGAACATCTCAGATCATGTAATATTATCATGTAATATGATATAGATGGATGAGAAAATGGAATCACCTTGGGGTTTTGACAACTTTATGAAACTACTCTATGCCCTATTATTTATTACCCATAAGAAATAAAATTTTTCATCCTTAAGTCATTTGTATGCTGAATTTTTGTCAGTTGTGATTCAATTCAATACTAACTCAGTATTAAAGCACCCTCCTATTAAGAATGGTAGCAGATGACACCTACAGTTGAATATTCAGATGAAACTAGAGTTTGGGTGGTAGTTGGACAAGCTAGACAGGAAGACTAGAGAAACTAGATACACTGAGGAGGGTGGTGAAGATGAGGCAGATACTGGGCTCAATTCCAGCAGCAGGAAGAAGAAGGAGTCCATCAAGTTAGGAAGATCTCAAATAACATAATAGCAGGGACAGGTAGATGGGTATCCATCTCAAAAAGGGCCCTTCATGAGGACAAAGCAGAAAAAACTAGACAGATTCTGTTGGCCATGCCTAGCAAGCAGAAACCAAAACAGATAGATAGTTGGTATAGGAAGGACAGAATGTATCCTCAACAAGTGGATATCCAATATTGAAATTGAGTCTAGCACTAGCTGTCTCCTTGAGGCTCACATTAGTAATACCAAACCAGGAACAATAGGCAAATCTATACACAAGAGGACAAGGCAAAATCTCAGCATGAACTATATAGACCCAAATTCCTCAAACTGAAATGTAAACAAAGTGACTAGTTTTTGAGACATCCAAACAATGACTATAATAAACTAAAATAAATGCTCATGAATTGATGTTGCTGCTGTTGTTCAGTCACTCAGTCATGTCTGACTCTTTGCAATCCCATGGACTGCAGCACATCAGGCTTCCCTGTCCTTCACCATCTCCCAGTTTGTTCAAACTTATGTCCTTTGCCATCCAACCATCCTATCCTCTGTTGTCCCCTTCTCCTCCTGCCCTCAATCTTTCCCAGCACCAGGGTCTTTTCAAATGAGTCGGCTCTTTGCATCAGGTGGCCAAATTATTGGAACTCCAGCTTCAGTATCAGTGCTTCCAATGAATATTCAGGCTTGCTTTCATTTAGGATGGATTGGCTTTAATTCCTTGCTGTCCAAGGGACTCTCAAGAGTCTTCTCCAGCACCACAATTTGAAGGCATCAATTCTTCAGTGCTCAGCCTTTTTTATTGTCCAGCTCTCATATCTGTATGTATGAAAAATCATATCTTTGACAATATGTATCTCTGTCGGCAAAGTAATACCTCTGCTTTAGATTGGTCATAACTTTTCTTCCAAAGAGCAAGTGTCTTTTAATTCCATGGCTGCAGTCATCGTCCACTTTGATTTTGGAGCCCAACAGTCTATCACTGTTTTCATTGTTTCCCCACCTGTCTGCCATGAGGTGATGGGACCTGATGCCATGATCTTCATTTCTTTAATGTTGAATTTTAAGCCAGCTTTTTCACTCCCCTTTTTCACCTTCATCAAGAGGATTTTTAGTTCCTCTTCACTTTCTGCCATAAAGGTGGTATCATCTGCATATCTGAGGTTATTGATATTTCTCCCGGCCATCTTGATTCCAGCTTGTGCTTCATCCAGCCCAGCATTTTGTAGGATGTACTCTGCATAGAAGTTATATAAGCAGAGTGACAATATACAGCCTTGACATACTACTTTCCCAGTTTAGAACTAGTCAGTTCTTGCATGTCTGGTTCTAACTGTTGCTTCTTAATCTGCATGCAGATTTCTCAGGAGGCAGGTCAGGTGGTCTGGTATTCCCATCTCTTTAAGACTTTTCCAGTTTGTGGTGATCCACACAGTCAAAGGCTTTGGCATAGTCAATAAAGCAGAAATAGATGTTTTTCTGGAACTCTCTTACTTTTTCAATAATCCAGTGGATGTTGTCAATTTGATCTCTGGTTCTTCTGCCTTTTCTGAAACCAGCTTGAACATCTGGAAATTCTCAGTTCACATCCTATTGAAACCTAGCTTGAAAGATTTTGAGCATTACTTTGCTAGCATGTGAGATGAGTGCAATTGTGCAGTAGTCTGAACATCCTTTGGCATTGCCCTTCTTTGGGATTGAAATGAAATCTGACCTTTTCCAGTCCTGTGGCCACTGCTGAATTTTCCAATGTTGCTGGAAGATTGAGTACAGCACTTTCACAGCATCATTTTTTAGGATTTGAAATAGCTCAACTGGAATTCCATCACCTCCACTAGCTTTGTTCATAGTGATGCTTCCTAAGGCTCACTTGACTTCAGACTCACCTGGCTCTAGGTGAGTGATCACACCATCCTGGTTAGCTGGGTCATTAAGATCTTTTTTTGTACAGTTCTTCTGTGTATTCGTGCCACCTCTTCTTAATATCTTCTGCTTCTGTTAGATCCGTACAGCTTCTGTCCTTTATTGTGCCTATCTTTGCATAAAATGTTCCCTTGATATCTCTAATATTCTTGAAGAGATCTCTAGTCTTTCCCATTCTATTGTTTTCCTCCATTTCTTGGTATTGTTCATTTAAAAATGTTTTCTTATCATTCCCTGCTATTCTTTGGAACTTTGCATAGATAGGTATATCTATCCTTTCCTCCTTTTCCTTTCACTTCTCTTCTTGTACCAGCTATTTGTAAGCCCTCCTCAGACAACCACTTCACCTTTTTGCATTTCTTTTTCTTGGGGATGGTTTTGATCACTGCCTCCTGTACAATGTTATGAACCTCCAGCCATAGTTCTTCAGGCACTCTATCAGTTCTAATCCCTTGAATCTATTTGTCATTTCCACTGAAATACATAAAATCTCATTACTGATCAACACTAATGAAAATCTGGAATAAATCTGGAGATAAGAAACAATAATGTTGAACCTCAATTAAACAAAATGTTGTCCTTAAACCTAGAAAAAAGAGACAAGTGAGAATTTAATTATTATTAGTTAGCCTGTATTACCAAAAAAAAAAGAACTATATTACAGATTTTTAATTTCATCAACAAAGTTGGTTTCCTCTCTTATTATATAAATGCACAAAGCTTTGATTTCATATACATGCATACATAATAACTTTAATTTTGCCTTTTGGACTGCCAACCCTAACACATTTACTCTATATGGTTCTTTATAGTATTGCTTGTCTGTGATCTACACCTTAACTCTACCAAGTTTCAAAGCCTGGTACTAACTGACTTTTTTTTTTCTTCTCCATTATTTTTTATTACAGGAGATTAAGTATAGTTCTTTGTGCACTACAGTAGGATCTTGTTGTTTGTTTTATATAGTTTGTATCTGTTAACCCAAACTCCTAATTTATCCTTCCCTCACCCCTTTCTCCTTTGATAAACAAGATTATTTTCTACATCTGTGAGTCTGTTTCTGTTTTGTAAACAAGTTAATTTTATCATATTTTAGTTTCCACATATAAATGATATCAATAATATTTGTCTTTTTCTTATTTCACTTAGTATGACAATCTTTAGTTCTACCCATGTTGCGGAAAATGGCATTATTTTATTCTTTTTATGGCTAAGTAATATTCCAGTGTGTATATATATATATACAGTGTGTGTATATAGATATAGATATATATATATATATATATATATATATATATATATATATATATATTCACTGGCCATTTTGTTTCCTTACTAATTCAAGCAAGGGGCATGGCTTGAACAGAGGGAAACAGTGGAAAGAAGAAAACCACAGAGCCTTTGACAGATGAAACTGGTGCAATAGCTTAGAAATTGAAGGCCCCAAAACTGAGAGTTAGTCCTTCCCTGGTAACTCAGTAGTAAAGAAACTCCCTGCAATGCAGGAGATCTGGGTTTGAGCCCTAGGTCTGGAAGATCCCCTGGAGAAGAAAATGGCTACACATTCCAGTATTCTTATCTGAAGAATCCCATGGGCAGAGGAGCTTGGAGGGCTACAGTCCATAGGGTTGCAAAAAGTCGGACATGACCAAGCAACTAACACCACCACCACTTCCAAACTGAGGGTTATATTTTCCATTACTAAGTGCTTGGGTAGTGCAGGAGACTTTCAGTGGCAGGAGAAAAGAGGTATAAAATTTTCCTGCTATTTTGAGTTACTTTGAGGAAAAACTCATCTTTGAAGGAAAGAAACTTCAACAAATACACGATTGCCAGGTTTTGTAATGTTCCGTTGTGTATATGTACCATAGCTTCCTTATCCATTTGTCTGCTGATGGGCATCTAGGTTGCTTCCATGTCCTGGATATTATAAACAGTGCTGCGATGAACATTGGGGTGCACGTGTCTCTTTCAGATCTGATTTCCTGGGCATACACACAGATTGCCAGGTTTGAACCACGTTTTCCAAGACAGTAGGATTTTAAAGCTGAAAGAACATAACCATTTCTGCTTTACAACTGTATAAATATCAGGTTGGGTAAATAGCAGTGAGATATCAAAATGAGCTACCCATACTTCCAGCAATATTCTTCTTATATTATACCAAAAACACTAAAAGCCTATAGATACACTAAAAAGTAAAAAGGAAATGTATTTCTTTCAAAAAATATTTTCTTTAAATAACTGTCATCAGAAAATGTTGACAGTGCTAAATATCATCTGAGCAGATGATTTGGCATTCTCTGAGACTGAGATTACAGCCACAGGAAAATATCTGAGGAGCAAATGGTGAGTTCATCTTTGCATATACTAAATTTGAAATACTAGATGATCAAAAGGAGACATTCCGGAGGTAAATATATCTGTCAAAAGCTCAGGAAGAATGCCTAGAATACATTTATAGATGACTGCTAAATTCATGAGACTAGATAAAATTATTGATAGAAACCACACAGGTTGAGAAAAGTAAAGAAAAAACTGAAACCCTCAGTAAGAGGAATTGGGGTGTGGGAGGAGGTTAAGGACTGGGCTAAAGAGACAGACCACATGACTGGCTCGCAGAGACCCATTAGAAACTAAAAAGAGTGCCATTTCATGAAACTCAAACCAGACAAGAATGTCATACTCTTAGTGATCGTATACATCCAAAGGCTGTGGAGGGTCACGTTAGCTCAAGCTGAGCTGAAAAAAAAATCCAAGCAGAGCACATGTAACCCATCTGAGGCACTTTCAGCAGACTGATGGGGTTTAAACAGCTCATGGGTGTCAAGTAAGTGAAGAACCTGAGTGTGGACCGCTCTTTCAAAGAAACATTGACTGTGAAAGGCAGAAAGATATGGCAGAACCTATAACAGAATGCAGATTAGAAGGAAGAAATTTTGTTTCTACTTGCTCTGAAACAGTTCAGTTCAGTTGCTCAGTAGTGTCTGACTTTTTGCAACCCCATGAAATGCAGCACGTCAGGCCTCCCTGTCCAGCACCAGCTCATGGAGTTTACTCAAACTCATGGCCATTGAGTCAGTGATGCTATCCAATCATCTCATCCTCTGTGGTCCCCTTTTCCTCCCACCTTCAATCGTTCCCAGCATCAGGGTCTTTTCAAATGAGTCAGCTCTTCACATCAGGTAGCCAAAGTATTGGAGTTTCAGCTTCAACATCAATCCTTCCAATGAATATTCAGCACTGATTTCCCTTAGGATGGACTGACTGGATTTCCTTGTTGTCCAAGGGACTCTCAACAGTCTTCTCCACACCACAATAGAAAAGCATCAATTCATCAGCGCTCAACTTTCTTTATAGTCCAACTCTCACATCCATGCATGATTACTGGAAAAACTATAGTTTTGACTAGATAGACCTTTGCTGGCAAAGTAATGTCTCTGCTTTTTAATATGCTGTCTAGGTTGGTCATAGCTTTTCTTCCAAGGAGCAAGCGTCTTTTAATTTCATGGCTGCAGTCACCATCTGCAGTGATTTTGGAGCTTCCCAAAATAAAGTCTGCCAATATTTCCACTGTTTCCCCATCTATTTGCCATTAAGTGATGGAACTGGATGACGATCTTAGTTTTCTGAATGTTGAGCTTTTTTTTTTTTTCCTTTCTTTTTATTTATTTATTTTTTCATTTATTTGTATTAGTTGGAAGCTAATTACTTTACAATATTGTAGTGGGTTTTGTCATACATTGACATGAATCAGCCATGGATTTACATGTATTCCCCATCCCGATCCCCCCTCCCACCTCCCTCTTTACCCAATCCCTCTGGGTCTTCCCAGTGCACCAGGCCTGAGCACTTGTCTCATGCATCCAACCTGGGCTGGTGATGTGTTTCACTATAGATAATATACATGTTTCGATGCTGAGGGTGGGATGTTTCAAGTGAATGTTGAGCTTTAAGCCAACTTTTTCACTCGTCTCTTTCACTTTCATCAAGAGGCTCTTTAATTCTTCTTCACTTTCTGCCATAAGGGTGGTGTCATCTGCATATCTGAGGTTATTGATACTTCTGGCAATCTTGATTCCAGTTTGTGCTTCATCCAGCACAGCGTTTCTCATGATGTACTCTGCCTATCAGTTAAATAAGTAGGGTGACAATATACAGACTTGACATACTCCTTTTCCTATATGGAACCAGTCGGTTGTTTCATGTCCAGTTCTAACTGTTGCTTCCTGACCCACATACAGATTTCTAAAGAGCATGTCAGGTGGTCTGGTATTCCCATCTCTTTAAGATGGTGATCCACACAGTCAAAGGCTTTGGCATAGTCAATAAAGCAGAAGTAGATGTTTTTTCTGGAACTCTTCTGCTTTTTTGATGATCCAACGGATGTTGACACTTTGATATCTGGTTCCTCTGCCTTTTCTAAAACCAGCTTGAACATCTGGAAGTTCATGATTCACATATTATTGAAGCCTGGATTGGAGAATTTTGAGCATTACATTGGTAGCGTGTGAGATGAGTGCAATTGTGTGGTAGTTTGAGCATTCTTTGGCATTGCCTATCTTTGGGATTGGAATGAAAACTGAGCTTTTCCAGTCCTGTGGCCACTGTCGAGTTTTCCAAATTTGCCAACATACTGAGTGCAGCACTTTCACAGCATCATCTTTTAGGATTTGAAATAGCTCAACTGAAATTCCATCACCTCCGCTGGCTTTGTATATAGTGATGCTTCTTAAGGCCCACTTGACTTCACATTCCAGGACATCTGGCTCTAGGTGAGTGATCACACCATCATGATTATCTAGGTCTTGACCATCTGGTGATGTCCATATGTAGAGTCATCTCTTGTGCTGTTGGAAGAGGGTGTTTGCTATGACCAGTGCATTCTCTTGGCAAACTCTTTTAGCCTTTGCCCTGCTTCATTCTGTACTCCAAGGCCAAATTTGCCTGTTACTCCAGGTGTTTCTTGACTTCCTACTTTTGCATTCCAGTCCCCTATAATGAAAAGGACAACTTTTTTGGGTGTTATTTCTAGGAGGTCTTGTAGGTCTCCACAGAACCGTTCAACTTCATCTTCTTTAGCATTACTGGTCAGGGCATAGACCTTGTTTACCACGGTATTGAATGGTTTGCCTTGGAAATGAACAGAGATCATTCTGTCATTTTTGAGATTGCATCCAAGTACTGCATTTTGAACTTGTTTGTTGACTATGATGGCTACTCCATTTCTTCTAAGGGATTCTTGCCCAAAGTAGTAGATATAATGGTCATCTGAGTTAAATTCTGCCATTCCAGTCCATTTTAGTTCGCTGATTCCTAAAATGTCAACGTTCACTCTTGCCATCTCCTGTTTGACCACTTCCACATTGCCTTGATTCATGAACCTAACATTCCAGGATCCTATGCAATATTGCTCTTTACAGCATTGGACCTTGCTTCCATCATCAGTCACATCTACAACTGGGTATTGTTTTTGTTTTGGCTCTGTCTCTTCATTCTTTCTAGAGGTATTTCTCTACTGATCTCCCATAGCATATTGGGCACCTACTGACCTGGGTAGTTCATCTTTCAGTGTCTTATCTTTTTGCCTTTTCATACTGTTCATGGGGTTCTCGAGGCAAGAATACTGAAGTGGTTTGCCATTCCCTTCTCCAGTGTTTTGAGCAGCTTTGCTGAATATTATTTTGTTAAAAAGGGAAATATAAGAACATATGTTTATGTAGAAAGGAGAGCAGAGAGTGAGAGATGAAAGTGATTGGGGAGCAAGTATCATCTGATGTGATTATACCTGAGAAAGAATAGAGGAGATGATATTTCACCCACTATTAAAGACTGCATAAGAGAACAAATGGTGGAAAATATCTCAAGGCAGAACATTACCACCAAATCATGGTTAAAGTAGCCAATCGCTGTTTAGTCGCTAAGTTGTGTCCAACACTTGTGCAACCCCCTGCGTTGTAACCCATCAGGCTCCTCTGTCCATGGATTTCCCAGGCAAGAATATGGAAGCAGGTTGCCATTTCCTTCTCCAGGGGATCTTTCTGACCCAGGAATTAAACCTGCATCTCCTGCTTGGCAGGCAGATTCTTAACTACTGAGTCACCTGGGAAGCCAAAGTAGTCAATTAAGCTACAGTTATAAATTGACTAAATTAACCTACATAAGGTTATATCCAGAGGAGAGTGGATGCTTCTGGAGGCTGACTCTCAAAAACTCAGAGAAATATCATGAGAGCAGAAGGAACTGCAGGCTAGGGGAAGAGAGGCCTCTCTGAGTGCTCTTGTGCACCATTTCTTTCATGGTTTTGCCTCTGAAATGTCCCAATACGTTTATGAACCTGGAAGATTCTCTGTTTTTTAACAATGAAACACATAAAAAGTTTCTCATCAAATTACTTTCCTAGCAATAAAAACTGTATCTTCCTCTCCTTTGTGGACAAATATCAACCAATTTACAGCCCGAATATCTTTGCTAAGTCCTCAGTTGTGTCTTGGTTGTTATTGCAATCATTCTCATGTAGGCAATAAAATTTTACATGATTTGATTTCTCATTATCTCAAGTAAGACATTTAAACATCAAAAATTACTGAAATGGAAGAAAAAAGAGAGAGAGAGAGAGGCATCTTATTGCACTCAGTAGAGAGTTCATGGAGAGCAAACAGAGATGAGAAAATCAGCAAACTTTGGGGGAAAATGATTTGAAGATTATTCTATATGAATTGCTTTAAAAATGCAGGTGGCAATAGAATAAAAAAGACACTAAATATAAGGACATATGAACTTCATTCATTCAATTGCTCATTTGTTCTAAATGCACTTACTAGGTTTTTACCCTGTTGTACATTGTGGAATCCAGTGTAAACTAACAAACTTTTAGAAGCTTGCAATCAAGAAATCGTTTCCTGAGCATTAGGAGAGAGAAATTGTCATCTCTTGATTTGTGATATTATTGGAAATAAGAATTCTATTATTGGAAATAAATTTTCAGGAACTACTATGTAACGGGAGAATGAATATATGTATACTTCAGCAGAATGCCAAAAATGAAAATAAAAGGAAAATTACACAGACAGAACATTTACATAAGAACAAGACATAGTCTTTAATCAGGGAAGCATAGCAGTTGTCTTTACCAAAGGAAATCAGGATTTAAAGCAAAAACTTCCAGAAATGTCTTTATAATTTTTTTCCTTTTTGGAGCCCTCCATGAAGTTAAGTGGTAGAGAAACTGACCCCCATTTCTCTATTAGCAGTGGCCAAAGTCTCTCACCTGCGCACCTTAGAATAATAGTAGGTTTACAAGCATGCTAAGTCACTTCAGTCATGTCCAACTTAGTGCAACCCTATGGACTGCAGTTTGCCAGGTTCCTCTGTCCATGGGATTCTCTGGGCAAGGATACTGGAGTGGGTTGTCATGCCCTCCTCCAGGGGTTCTTCCCTACCCAGGGATCAAACCCACATCTACCAACATAGGCAGGTGAGTTTTTTACCACTAGCACCACCTGGGAAGCCCAATAGTGGGTTTGCTTGGTAGAAATTCCTGATATTTTTAATGAAATTTTTATGGTAGGATTTGGCTGTTACTTTTTGCCTTAGATTTTTCCTGTTTAACTTTTTGTTTGACATTAGCCATGGAGTTAACAATTTGTCCAGTAAAAAGAGACTTATTAGCAATTACTAGGTAGGCTAGGAGAAATGAGGAATACAGCACCTGGGTATCCACAGGTGCTGCACAGTTGCAGGCCATAACATCCTTCAAGTCCCTGAAATTCTCCAAAGCAGAGGAGAAGTTTATGGAGGCATTTGCCATTCTGATGTCCCTTGTGCATTCAAGACCACTGAAATCTGTTTGTAATCTTGTCCACTAATCTAAAAGAATATCCTCCAAATAGGATCATTCAGCATTTTCATCTACAAACCTTTATAGATGAGAAGCCTTTCTATGTGCATGTTTTCTCTAGTCTGACAGCAGGAGAGGATAGGTTTGGAAATTTATCACCCACATTGCCATGTGAGAGGCAGAACCATGTACAGCATTCTCAGAACAGGTGTAAACACCTCCAAGGCCAAAGAAAATGCATCATGTTGACATCAGTGTGGGACCTGAGAACCTTAAAGTCAGTTACACTTGTCTATCAGGGATCAAATGCAAGAAACCAGGACACATCTTGTAAATTCAGCTGATGATCCCTAGGATTTAGTTTTTGTTCTAATTGATTAAACTGAATACAGATGTTCCAACAACACATGAAAGGTAGATGATTCCTGTGTTCTTGCCTAGAGTAATCATTAGTTCTAATTTAATTTTATGGGCTGATAGTATGTAATTCATGGAAATATCCTGGAGAAAAAAAACTCTTGATGATTGCAAATATCTGCAGCAGCTTTGTGAATGAACAGGCTAGAAATATTTATGGAGCTGGAGATGTAGAAATCAACTATTTTCAACATCCTGGACAGATTTTCCAAAAACTGTAGGATTAATAAAGCTAAACTGCAAAAACTTGTAGAGTTAGCATATATACACATTCCTTCCTCTGATCAAAGTATATACATAAATCTTGGAATCTGGTGTGAGAATGTATCATTTAAACCTCTACTATATGCTATGATCTCTAAAATAATAACAATAACAATGTATTCTTTTTCTCATAGCATTTTATGTTTTTAAAATTAATCAATATGTTAATAATACAGAAAAAAATTTGGTCTTTAAGCCATTATTTAATTCCCTCATCTCTGCTATTCTAAGTCTTTTTCTTTTGAATGTTTCTCTCCTAGTTATGGATTATATTTTTCTCCTGCATCTAGCTAGTAATTTTTTGTTGACGTTGGATACTTTGAATATTACATCCTTTACTGTAGGAGTGTGTTTTGGATTGTTGAGTATTGAATTTCTCTGGCACAGAGTTTAGTTACTCAAAAATTGGTTTGAATCTTTTAAGGTTTGTTTTAAACTTTGCAAAGTAGGATCAGAGTAGCCTTTAATATATGATCATTTTTGTTTTACCGCTAGATTTGCTAATTTTACAGTGTTTTGTCAGTGTCCCATATGTTCAGTGAAAGCTCTTCACTCTAGCTGCTATAAACTTGAATGCCTCCCAGTCTTATACAAGTCCTATAAATGTTGATCCTTTGCTACTATTTTCCTCACTTCTTTAGTTTCATGCTACACATGCATAACTTAAACTCAGCAATAGAATCAAGGCATGAAACTAAGGAGATACATGGAGTTATTTCTTTAAAAAGCTACTTCCTCATGATGTTCAGTTATAAACGTTCCAGCTCCCTTCACCCACAGAAACTGATCTTATTGTCTTCACCTGAGGAATACCACAAGACTCTCTTGGTCTCACTCCTCTTTTAAATGAAGTCCAGAATGGTGCCTTAAGAAAGAACACCAGGATCATCTTAGGACTCAACTTATTTGTCTGCGTTTGCTTAGGAATCAACAAAATTCCAACACAATGTTCAAAGATAACAATTTTCCATTTCTTTAAATAATTTGAAAATTATTTCTGAAGATTCAGAGAGAACTTATGGCAAATAGTTAATTTCTTTTTTTCCTAAAGCTGTATTATATTTAGCAATGTATGTAACTATGGTATGGTAACTATTAAGGGATTTTTCAAAGTTAAAAAGGAAGGATTGACTAACAGTAGAAAAAAATTTGTATGTCAAAATGAATTACTCTTTTATTGAGAATATCTCCATAAAGCCAGGTAAGAGTCTGTGAAAGAGAGGTAATGCATAAATTCAGAAGAGAGGGAAGAGAAAGGCAGAGAAAATAAGAAAGCAGAGAAAGAAAACATAGACATCTGTTAGGAAATGGTGGCCTCCATAGAGAAGGAAGAACAATGGGGGAAGAAGGAGAACATGTAAAGAAGAAAAGAGGAGGAGGAAGACAAAGAGAAGAGAAAGAGGAAGAAGAATCAGAGACAACAATGCTACTGTGTAAGACTGAGATGAAGATTTGTCAAAAACTGTCTTTAAACGTGTTAAAAGTTGTATTACCAGAAAAAGAGAAATAGGACCTCCATAAATGACAAGCTTGCATGCTCAATCGCTCAGTTGTGTCCAACTCTTGTGACGCTGTAGACTGTAGCCCACTAAGCTTCTCTGTCCAAGAGATTTTTCAGGCAAGATTATTGGGTTGCCAATTCCTCCTCCAGTGGATCTTGCTGATCCGGGGATCAGACCAGAGTCCCCTACATTGGCAGGCACATTTTTAACTACTGAGCCACCTTGGAAGCCTACCTGTCTCCTACATGTGTGTATATTTGAATTTCATTGTAAAAAAGGATTGCCCAACCAAAGAAAAATGGTTAATATTGTGCACCCCCCAAAGAATTCCTGCCCTATCTCCTCTTAGTGTTTTACTTCCTAATTTATTCCTTTTGCACAAAGGGGTAGAGGGATGTAAGACAACACAGCCTCCAATCGATGAGATGCCCTTTGGAAATGTATGGCTCCAGTTTTCACGAACATAGATCAAGTAGCACCATGAAGTACACTGTGAAAGGAGTCCCAATTTTGGTTCTCCTTCCTTCTTAACATTATACTTTTATATGAAATGAATTGCTTATTTTTCCCTTGTACTTCTCAAAAGAAAGTAACCAAAGAAAAGACAATTACCGATACAATATTTCACTGTGTGCATTGATATTCTCTCATATATTTCTTTTTTTACTTTATTGTATTTTTAAAATTTATTAATTTTTTAATTGAAGGATGACTGCTTTACAGAATTTCATTGTTTTCTGTCAAACATCAACTTGAATCAGTCATAGATATACACATGCCCCTTCCCTCCTGAAACTCCTTCCCATCTCCCTCCCTACCCCACCCTTCCAGGTTGATACAGAGCCCTGGTTTGAGTTCCCTGAGATATACAGCAAATTCCCATTGGATACCTATTTTATATGTGATATGTAAGTTTACATGTTACTTTCTCCATACATCTCAACTTCTCCTCCCCTCTCCCCATGTCCATAAGTCTATTGTCTATGTCTGTTTCTCCATTGCTGCCCTGTGAATAAATTATTCAGTACCATCTTTCTATAGTCCTTATGTATGCATTAGTATATGATATTTATCTTTCTGACTTCCTTCACTCCATACAATAGGGTCTAGGTTCATCCACCTTGTTAGAACTGACTCAAATGCATTCCTTTTTATGGCTGAGTAATATTCCATTGTGAATATATACCACAATGTCTTTATCCATTCATCTGTCAATGGGCATCTAGGTTGCTTCCATGTTCTAGCTATAGTAAATAGTGCTGCAATGAACATTGAGGTACATGTGTCTCTTCAATTTTGTTTCCTCAGGGTATATGCCTAGGAGTGGGATTGCTGGGCCATATGGTGGCTTTATACCTGGTTTTTAAAGGAGTCTCCATACCATCTTCCATAGTGGCTGTGTCAATTTACATTCCCACCAACAGTGAAAGAGGGTTCCCTTTTCTCCACACCCTCTCCAGCATTCATTGTTTGCAGACTTTTTGATGATGGCCATTCTGACCAGTGTGGATAGATCATGATAGTTTTGATTTGCATTTCTCTAATAATGAGTGATATTGAGCATCTTTTCATGTGTTTGTTAGCCATCTGTATGTATTCTTTGGAGACATGTCTGTTCAGGTCTCTTTCCCACTTTTTGATTGGGTTGTTTGTTTCTCTGGCATTGAGTTGTACGAGCTGCTTGTATATTTTGAAAATCAATCCCTTGTCAATTGTTTAATTTGCTATTATTTTCTCCCATTCTGAGGATTGCCTTTTCACCTTGCTCAGAGTTTCCTTTGCTGTGCAAAAACTTTTAAGTTTAATCGGGTCCCGCTTGTTTACTTTTGTTATTGTTTCTATTACTTTAAGAGGTGGATCACAGAAGATCTTGCTTTTATTTATGTCTTCGAGTGTTCTGCCTATGTTTTTCTCTAAAAGGGTTGTATAGTTTCTGGTATTACATTTAGGTCTTTAATCCATTTTGAGTTTATCTTTGTGAATGGTGTTAGGAAGTGTTCTAATTTCATTATTTTACATGTAGCTGCCCAGTTTTCCCATCACCAATTATTGAAGAGGCTTCCTTTGCCCCATTGTATATTCTTGCCTCTTTTGTCCAAAATAAGGTACCCATTTGTGCATGGATTTATTTCTGGACTTTCTTTCTTGTCCCATTGGTCTACACTTCTGCTTTTGTTCCAGTACCATACTGTCTTGATCACTGTAGCTTTGTAGTATAATCTGAGGTCAGGAAGATTGATTCCTGCAGTTTCATTCTTCTTTCTCAAGACTTCTTTGGTTATTCAGGGTCTTTTGTGTTTCCATATGAAATGTGAAATATTTTGTTCTAGTTCTGTGAAAAATGCTGTTAGTAATTTAATAGGGATAGCATTGAATCTATAGATTACATTTGGTAATTACATTTTCACAATATTGATTCTTCCTACCTAGGAACATGGAATATCTCTCCATCTGTTTATGTAGTCTTTGATTTACTTCATCAGAGTCTTATAATTTTCTGTGTACAATTCTTTTGTCTCATTAAGTAGGTTTATTCCTAGATATTTTATTCTTTTTGTTGCAATGGTGAATAGGGTTGATTCCTTAATTTCTTTTTCTGATTTTTCATTGTGAGTATATAGGAATGCAAGTGATTTCTGTGTATTGATTTTGTATCCTGTGACTTGCTAAATTCATTGATTAGCTCTAGTAATTTTCTGATAGTATCTTTAGGGTTTTCTATGTATAGTATCATGTCATCTGCTAACAGTGAGAGCTTTACTTCTTCTTTTCCATTCTGGATTCCTTTTGTTTACTTTTCTTCTCTGATTGCTCTAGCTAAGACTTCCAAAACTATGTTGAATGATAGTGGTGAGAGTGGACATCCTTGTCTTCTTCCCGATCTTAGGGGGAATGCTTTCAGTTTTTCACCATTGAGAATAATGTTTGCTGTGGGCTTATCATATATGGCCTTTGGTAGGTTTCTTCTATGCCCATTTTTTTTTTTTAATCATAAATGGGTGCTGAATTTTGTCAAAGGCTTTTTCTGTGTCTGTTGAGATGACCATATGGTTTTTATCTTTCTATTTGTTAATATGGTGTGTCACACCGATTGATTTGCATATAGTGAAGAATCCTTGCATCCCTGGAATAAATCCAATTTGATCATGGTATATGAGCTTTTTAATACTTGTTGAACTGTGTTTGCAAGAATTTTATTGAGGACTTTTGCATCCATGTTCATCAGTGATATTGGCCTGTAGTTTTCTTTTTTAGTGTTGTCTTTGTCTGGTTTTGGTACCAGAGTGATGGTGGCCTTGTAGAATGAGTTAGGAAGTGTTCCTTCTTCTGAAATTTTTTGAAAGTTTTAGAATGATAGCCATTAGCTCTTCTCTAAATGTTTGATGGAATTCTCCTGTGAAGCCAGCTGGTCCTGGGTTTTTTTTGGGGGGGGTGGGGATGATTTTTGATCATAGTTTTGATTTCAGTGCTTGTAATTGGGCTGTTCATAATTTCTCTTCTTCTTGGTTCAGTCTTGGAAGATTGAACTTTTCTAAGTATCTGTCCATTTTCCAGGTTATTCATTTTATTACTATATAGTTGTCCATAATAGTCTCCTATAATCCTCTGTATTTCTGCTTTGTCTGTTGTAACCTCTCCTTTTTCATTTCTAATTTTGTTGATTTGACTCTTCTATCTTTTTTTCTTGATGAGTCTGGCTAAAGATTTGTCAATTTTATTTATCTTCTCTAGAAAAAACTTTTAGTTTTATTAATCTTTACTCTTGTTTCTTTTTTTCTTTTTCATTTATTTCTGCTCTGATCTTTATTATTTTTTACCTTCTGCCAGTTTGGCAGTTTCTTGGTTCTTCTTTTTTCAGTTGTTTTAGGTGTAAAGTTAGGCTGTCTATTTGATGTTTTTCTTGTTTCTTGAGATAGGTTTGTACTGCTATAAACTTCCACTTCCCTCTTAGAACTGCTTTTGCTGCATCCCATAGGTTTTGATTTGTGTTTTCATTGTCATTTGTTTCTAGGATTTTTTTTTTTATTTCCCTTTTGATTTCTTCAGTAACCTGAAGTGTTACTGAAGTGTTAGGAAGTGTTTCAATTTCATTCTTTTACATTTTAGAGATGTACTTTTTAATCTCCATGTGCTTGTGTTTTTTCAGTTTTGTTCCTTGTAATTGACACCTAGTCTCATAGTGTTGTGGTCAGAAAAGATGGTTGATATGGTTTAAATTTTCTTAAATTTACTGAGGTTTGATTTGTGACCCAAGATGTGGCCTATCCTGGAGAATGCCCCATGTGCATTTGAGAAGATGGTGTACTCTTGTGCATTTGGATGGAATGTCCTGAAGATATCAACGAGATCCGTCTCATCTAATGTATCATTTAAGACTAGTGTTTCCTTATTAATTTTGTTTTGATGATCTGTCCATTGGTGTAAGTGGGGTGTTAAAGTCTCCTACTAATATTGTGTCACTGTCAATTTCTCCTTTTATGTCTGTTAATGTTTGTCTTATGTATTGAGGTGCTCCTATGTTGGATGCATAGATATTTACAATTGCTATGTCTTCCTCTTGGATTGATCCCTTGATCATTATGTAATGTCCTTCCTTATCTCTTGTAATAGTCTTTATTTTAAGGTCTATTTTGTCTGATATGAGGACTGCTACTCCAGCTTTCTTTTTTTTTTATTTTTTAATTTTTATTAGTTGGAGGCTAATTACTTTACAATATTGTAGTGGTTTTTGCCATACATTGACATGAATCAGCCATGGATTTACATGTATTCCCCATCCCGATCTCCCCTGCCACCTCCCTCTCCACCCGATCCCTCTGGGTCTTCCCAGTGTACCAGCCCCGAGCACTTGTCTCATGCATCCAACCTGGGCTGGTGATCTGTTTCACACTTGATAATGTACATGTTTTGATGCTGTTCTCTCTAAACATCCCACACTCGCCTTCTCCCACAGAGTCCAAAAGTCTGTTCTGTACATCTGTGTCTCTTTTTCTGTTTTGTATAATGGGTTATCATTACCATCTTTCTAAATTCCATATATATGCGTTAGTATACTGTATTGGTCTTTATCTTTCTGGCTTACTTCATTTGAACCAGTTCTAATGAGATGGATGAAACTGGAGCCCATTATCCAGCTTTCTTTTGCTTTCCATTTGCATGGAATAAAATTTTCCATCCTCTCACTTTTGGTCTATATGTGTGTTTAGATATGAGGTGATGTTCTTGTAGACAGCATATATTTGGGTCTTGTTTTTGTATCCATTCAGCCAGTCTGTGTCTTTTGGTTGGAGCATTTAATCCATTTACCTTTAAAGCTATTATTGATATGTATATATATATATTTTTTTTCCTATTGCCATTTTCTTAATTGTTGGAGGTCTGTTTTTGTAGATCTTTTTCTTTTCTTGTATTTCTTGACTATATAAGTCCCTTTAACATGTGTTGTGAAGCTGGTTTGGTGGTACTGAAATCTCTTAACTTTTGCTTGTCTGAAAAGTTTTTGATTTCTCCATCAATTTTGAATGAGATCCTCAGGTAGCGTGCTCTTGGTTGTAGATTTTTCCCTTTCCGTACTTTAAATATATCCTGCCATTCCCTTTTGGCCTGCAGAGTTTTTGCTTTAAGATCAGCTATTAAACATATGGGATTTCCCTTGTATGCCACTTGTTGCTTCTCCCTTGCTGCTTTTAATATTCTTTCTTTGTGTTTAATTTTTGTTAATTTGATTATTATGTGTCTTGACATGTTTCTCCTTGGGTTTATCCTGTATGGGACTCTTTGCAATTCTTGGACTTGATTGACTATATCCTTTTCCATGTTGGGGAAATTTTCAAGTATAAACTCTTCAAAACTTTTCTCATACCCTTTCTTTTTCTTTTCTTCTTTTGGGACCCCTATAATTTGAATGTTGGTGCAGTTTAACATTGTCCCAGAGGTCGCTAAGACTATCCTCAGTTCTTTACATTCTTTTTGGTTTATTCAGCTCTTCACTAGTTATTTCCACCATTTTATCTCCCAGCTCACATGATCTGTTCTTCTGCTTCAGATATTCTGCTACTGATTCTTTTTAGAGTATTTTTAATTTCAGTAATTGTGTTGTTTATCTCTGCATGCTTATTCTTTAATTATTCTAGGTCTCTTAATTAATTCTTGCATTTTCTCCATTCTATTTTCAAGATTTTTGATCGTCTTTATTATCACTATTCTGAATTCTTTTTCAGGTAGTTGCCTATCTCCTCTTCATTTATTTGTACTTCTGTGTTTCTAGTTTGTTCCTTCATTTACGCAGTATTTCTCTGTCTTTTCATAATTTTTTTAAAAACTTACTGTGTTTGATGTCTCCTTTTCCCAGGCCTCAAGGTTGAACTCTTTCTTTCCTTTGGTTTCTGCCCACTTAAGCCTGGTTCAGTGGTTTGTGTGAGCTTCATATAGGGTGCGATTTGTGCTGAGTTTTTTTTTTTTTTTCTCCCCTGATAGGCAGGACTGAGTGAGGTGGGAATTCTGTCTCCTGATGATTGGATTTGTATTTTTCTCTTGTTTGTTGTTTGGATGAGGGGTCCTGCATAGGGTGCTACTGGTAGTTGGGTGATGCTGTATTCAAGTGTTTTCCTTTGTGGGAGTTCTCATTATTTGATATTCCCTATGGCTAGGAGTTCTCAGGTAGTCTAGGGTCTTGGAGTCAATGCTCCCATAAACAAAGGCTCAGGGCTTGATCTCTGGCCAGGAATGGAGATTCCACAGGTGGTTTGTTATGGCATTATATGAGATTAAAACAAATACCCTGAAATGAGAAGCCAAACATGAACCCAGACAAATGGCAGTTACAAAATCAAGCAAATGATAAGTAAAATAATGGAATATACACATGTAGATATACACCCATAAGCAAAATCAAAAGAGTACAACAAAAATAAAATACAATAGGTTGAACTGGTGAACAAAGGAAACCAAAAATGATATCCACTAGTTAAGAACAAAAGTAACTAAAGCACAAATAGGAAAACAAAACTAAAGCATGGTGCCAACTGAGGAATAAAGAAATGAAAACAAACTCATAAATATGATGAAAAAAAGAAAAGAAAGGAAGAAAAGAAAGAAAGAATAAAAATGCAAAGTTAGGGCGGTCCTAGATGGCAGAAGACTAGGATGGGGAGACCACTTTCTCCCCCACAGATTCATCAAAAGAACATTTGAACGCTGAGCTAATTCCACAAAACAACTTCTAAATGCTGGCAGAGGACATCAGGCACCCAGAAAGGCAGCTCATTGTCTTCGAAAGGAGGTAGGGAAAAATATAAAAGATTAAAAGAGAGACAAAAGAGGTAGGGACAGAGATCTGTCCCTGGAAAGCAGTCTTAAAAAAGAGAAAAGTTTCCAAACACCTGGAAACATTCTTGCTGGCAAGTCTGTGGCAAGCCTTGGAAACTCAGAGGGCAACATAACCAGGAGGAAAAATAAATAATTAAAACCCACAGATTACCTGCCTAATGGCAACTCCCAGCGGAGAAGCAGCGGAGATGCTCGCATCCATCAGTAGCAAGTGGGGACTGGACAGGGAGGCGTGGGCTGCATTGCTTAGGGTAAGGACCAGGCATGAATGCTCCGAGAGCAATCTGAGGGAACTAACTTGAGATAGCAACACAGACTGTGGGATAGCTATCCTGCGAAAAACCCTAACCTAAGAGACAGGCAAGCAAGGGCAGCCAGAGCCAGAAGGGGGCAATCGTGGCCCCAGAGAGGCATCATCTACCAAACTGCAAGCAGGTTTGGTTGCTAACCAAGACTTTTTGGGATTCTGAACAGTCGACATCTGCTGGGAGGGTCGCAGACAGAGATGAGATCCCCAGAAGAGACACAGGGCATACCTGAGAAGGCACACCGGTTGTACACCCAGAAAACCCAGCGACTGGGATGGGGAAGGAGATAAGACGCAGCCCCCAACTGGGGGCGACTGCACTCGCCAAGCACCTGGTCACCTGAGCTGCTCAGACCTGGGAAGGGCACAAGACGCAGGCCCAACCAAGTCTGCGTCTTTGTGGAATACCCGAGAACCTGAACTTGAGTGGCTTAGACCTGGGAAGTGCATGCAAACCAGGGCCTGCCTCTGAGAGTTCCCGGCAGAGCAGCCCTGAGCAGTGTAGACTGGGAAAGCACACACACCGTGAGCGGGGGCAAACCCATGGTGGCCAAGACACTGCGAGCGCTCCCCACACACGCCAGTGATGTTTCTTTGCAGTGTTCCTCCCTCCCCACAGCACGACTGAACAAGCCTAAAAAAGTGACCACCACCGCCCCCTTGTGTCAGGGCGGAAATTAGACACTGAAGAGACCAGCAAACAGAAGAAGCTACAATAAACACAGGGAACCGCTTTGGAAGTGACAGGTGCAATAGATTAAAACCCTGCAGTTAGCACCAACCACATAGGAAGGGGCCTATAGATCTTGAGAAGTATAAGCCGGATCAAGAAACTATCTGAAAATGAACTGACCCCACACTGCCCACAACAACACCAGAGAAAGTCCTAGATATATTTTTACTATTATCATTTTTTAAATTAAAAAATCTTTTTATTTTTAAGTCCTCTATTATTCCTTAACTTTCATTTTTATAACCTACTATTACTTTGCAAAAAAAAAAAAAGACCCTATTTTTAAAGCAAACTTCATATAAATATATATATATATTATAATTTTTGTGACTTTGTTTTTTTCTTTAATATTGTATTTTTGAGAATCTCACCTCTACTCTAGATTATTAATCTTTGCTTTTTGGTATTTGTTGTCAATTTTGTACCTTTAAGAACCCAATCTTCAGTACCCATTTTTACTTGGGAGTGAGATTACTGGCTTGATTGCTCTCTCCTCCTCTGGATTCTCCTTTTTCTCCACCAGGTTGCTTCTATCTCCTCCATCCCCCTTCTCTTCTCTACCCAACTCTATGAATCTCTTTGTGTGTTCCAGACTGTAAAGAACACTTAGGGAACTGATTACTGGCTGGATCTGTCTCTCTCCTTTTGATTCCCCCTTTTATCCTCCTGGCCAACTCTGTCTCCTTCCTCCCTCTTCTCTTCTCTGTGTAACTCCGTGAACATCTCTGAGGGATCCAGACTGTGGAGAGCACATAGAGAAGTGATTACTAACTAGCTTGCTCTCTTCCCTTTTGATTCCCCCTCTTCTCCTCCTGGCCACCTCTATCTCCCTCCTCCCTCTTCTCTTCTCCATGTAACTCTGTGAACCTCTCTGGGTGTTCCTCACTGTGGAGAAACTTTTCATCATTAACCTAGATGTTTTATCATCAGTGCTGTATAGATGGAGAAGTCTTCAGGCTACTGGAAGAATAAGACTGAAAACCAGAGGCAGGAGGCTTAAGTCCAAAACTGAGAACACCAGGAAACTCCTGACTCCAGGGAACATTAATCAATAGGAGCTCATCAAACGCCTCCATACCTACACTGAAACCAAGCACCACCCAAGGGCCAACAAGTTTCCGAGCAAGACATACCACGCAAATTCTCCAGCAACACAGGAACATAGTCCTGAGCTTCAATATACAGGCTGCCTAAAGTCACACCAAATCCATTGACACCTCAAAACTCATTACTGGACACTTCATTTCACTCCAGAGAGCAGAAATCCAGCTCTACCCACCAGAACACCGCCACAAGCTTCCCTAAACAGGAAACCTTGACAGGCCACCCATCCAACTGCACCCACAGGGAGGAACCTCCGCAATAAAGAGGAATCACAAACTGCCAGAATACAGAAAGGCCACCCCAAACACAGCAATATAAATAAGATGAAAAGGCAGAGAAACACCCAGCAGGTAAAGGAACAGGATAAATGCCCACCAAACCAAACAAAAGAGGAGGAGATAGGGAATCTACCTGATAAAAGAATTCCAAATAATAACAGTGAAAATGATCCAAAATCTTGAAAACAAAATGGAGTTACAGATAAATAGCCTGGAGACAAGGATCAAGAATATGCAAGAAAGGTTTAACAAGGACCTAGAAGAAATAGAAAAGAGTCAATCAATAATGAATAATGCAATAACTGAGATCAAAAACACTCTGGAGGGAACCAACAGTAGAATAACAGAGGCAGAAGATAGGATAAGTGAGGTGGAAGATAGAATGGTAGAAATAAATGAAGCAGAGAGGGAAAAAGAATTAAAAGAAATGAAGACAACCTCAGAGACCTCTGGGACGATGTTAAATGCTCCAACATTCGAATCATAGGAGTCCCATAAGAAGAAGACAAAAAGGAAGACCATGAGAAAATACTTGAGGAGATAATAGTTGAAAACTTCCCTAAAATGGGGAAGGAAATGATTACCCAAGTCCGAGAAACCCAGAGAGTCCTAAATAGGATAAACCTAAGGTGAAACACCCCAAGACACATATTAATCAAGTTAACAAAGATCAAACACAAAGAACAAATATTAAAAGCAATAAGGGAAAAACAAGAAATAACACACAAGGAGATTCCCATAAGGATAACAGCTGATCTTTCAATAAAAACTCTTCAGGCCAGAAGGGAATGGCAGGACATACTTAAAATGATGAAGGAAAAAAAACCTACAGCCCAGATTACTGTACCCAGCAAGGATCTCAATCAAATATGAAGGAGAAATCAAAAGCTTTTCAGACAAGCAAAAGCTGAGAGAATTCAGCACCACCAAACCAGCTTCACTGGCATATTGAGTGTAACACTTTCACAACATCATCTTTTAGGATTTGAAATAGCTCAACTGGAATTCCATCACCTCCACTAGCTTTGTTCATAGTGATGCTTCCTAAGGCCCACTTGACTTCACATTCCAGGACAACTGTCTCTAGGTGAATGATCACACCATCATGGTTATATGGGTCGTGAAGTTTTTTTTGCGTGTAGTTCTTCTGCATGAAAACAGAAATTCAAATTCAATGAAACTCCATAGTAATTGTAACTGGTGATTTTGTTTTCTCTAATACAGTGTTTGAAGTGACTTTATACAATGTAGCTACCACAATATGAGAAATGACTGTGTAGATAACAGCAGTCAAAGACCAAACAAAAGAAAACAAATCAAATAATAGGTGAGTTCTGATTCCCTGTGTGTTCCTCTGTGTGTATGAGTGTGAGTAGTCTTTTGTTACCTGAGAGTGTAAGTTTTAAGTACAAATATTTCAATAAGTTCAAATGTTATATCTTGTGTCTAGCTCATGAAATTTATATTGATGTTTGCATTTATATTTTTCAGAAGAATGTCAGAAAAATATTGGTAATTTCTCAGAAATCCTTTATCCCCGAAGCTCTTGAAAACAACTGATTTTTGGGTGTCTTTGTAATTCGCCACCTTTTAAAAAATCTACAAGCTATTTATTGGCTTGCTCTGCTTCTGGATGTCTGTTTTTCACATGTAAATTTTTTAATGTTGGACTTCTGTTTTAAGTTCTGTTTGTTTCTGTCTCCCTACCTTCTATACATTCCCATTCATTTATTTTCATTTTATGTCATCTGTCCTAAATAAATATTGGGTTCTTCTATCTTGTAGTAGCACTATTCTGGTGAGATAAACCTCTACATTTGTGTGTTTTAAAAGTTAATTTATACTTTCCAAATTTTAAAGGATATATCACTAGATTTAGAATTCTAATTTTCTTTTTCTTTTTTCGTTTTTCCCTTTTCAGACTTTCAAATTGTGATTTGATAGCCTCCTGGTTTGCATACTTAATGATGAAGAACTGTAAGAAATTCATTTTATATATATATTTGGTAAAATGTCTTTTTCTCTTATTGTTTTCCAGAATTTAAAAAATGTTCCTTAGTGAAGATCTCTTTTTGTTTACCCAGCTTGGGACCAGTTGTTACTGGTGACCAGGTTTATAAAATTGGGAGAAATTTAGACAGCTATTTCTTCTTCACTCTCCCTGTTCATTACAATGCTCCTGCAATCTAAAACACATGTGTGTAAATTCACTTCATTCTATTTTCCTTTTTCCTCTGTACTTTAGTTTGTTACAATTATTGTCTCAACTTTTAGTATTTTTGCTTCTGCAGCATCTAATATATAGTAATATTAAGCAAATTAAGTTTCAAATACTGTATTTTTTTATTCTTAAGAGTTTTACTTGTCTCACTTTTGTACTTTGTGTTCTTTTTCTCATGATCTTTTATGCTTTTTAAATTAATGAATATATTTATAATACAGACAAAAAATACAGTCATTAAACCTTGTTGTTTTAATTCCCTGATCTCTGCCATTCTAGGTCTTTTTCTTTTGTATGTTTCTCTCCTAGTTATGGATTATATTTTTCTCCTCCATCTATGTAATTTTCTGTAGGAGGCTGCATATTTTGAACAGTAGTTCATTCATTGCTGGAGCCTGTGTTTTGTATTGTTGAGTATTGAATTTGTCTGATACAGGGTTTAATTACTCAAGAATTAGCTTGACTCTTTTAAGATTAGTTTTACACTTTGTCAAAGCAAGATTAGAGTAGCCCTTAATAAATGATTCATTTTGTCTGGCCACCAGATTTACCCATATTTTAGTGTTTTCTCAGTGAACACATATATTCAATGAAAACTCTTCACTCCATCTGCTATAAATTTGAGTGCCTCCAGTCCTATTTAAGTCCTATAAATATTATAGATTCTTTGCCATTATTTGCTTCACTTCATTAGTTTCATACATACACACATTGCTTAAACTCAGTCTCAGAATGAAGGAAGAAATCTAAGTAGATATTTGGATATATTTCTTTAAAAACCTTCCTTCTCACAATATTCAGTTATACAAATTCCAGCTTCTTTTACCCCACAGAAATCTTGGGTAAATCTTGGATGATCTTATTGGGATCACCTGAGGAATACCACAAGATTCTCTTCATCTCAACCCTTATTAAATGAAGTTCAGATAGTGCCTCAAGGCAGAATACCAGGATTATCATAAAATTCAACATATTTGTCTGCCTTGACTTAGGAATCACAAAAATTCTTACACAATGTTTGAAATTAAATATTTTCCATTTATTTAAATAATTTGAAAATTATTTCTGAGCGATTCTCAGAGAGCTTACTATGACTATTTAATTTCTTTTTTTTCTAAAGCAATATTATAGTTAGGAATAAATGGTAACTTTTAAGTGATTTTTCAAAGTTAAAAAGAGATGACTGACTAATGATCTTTAAAAATATACATCAAACTGAGTATCTCTTTTATTGAGAAATTCTCTAATAAAATCAAGTAAGAGTCTGGGAAAGGGAAGTAATGCATAAATTCAGAGAAAAGAGAGAGAAGAGAAAGGCAGAGAAAATAATAAAGAAGAGAAAGAAATCTCTTAGGTAATGGTGATCTCCACAGAAAAGGATGAAAAATGAGGGAAGAAGAAGGACAAGAAAAGAATAATAATATGGAGAAGATGAGGAAGAAGAGGAAGAGAGGAAAAGCAAAAGAGGAAAAAGAATAAGAAAAAAACAATGCTGTCTCTAAGACCGAGACTAAGATTTGTTGAAAAATATCTTTATACTTGTGTTAAAATTCATTACTAGAAAAATGGAAAGTAGGACTTGCATAAGTGACATGCCTGTGAGCTCAGTTTCTCAGTGGTGTTCGACTTTTTGGGACTCCATGGAGTGTAGCCCGCCAAGCTCCTCTGTCCATGGGATTATCCCCACAAGAATACTGAGTGGATTGCCATTTCCTTTTCCAGGGGAATCTTCCCAACTCAGGGATGGAACCCTTGTCTCCTATAGCTTCTTCATTGCAAGCAAATTCTTTACCACTGAGACACCTGGGATTTGTATGACTCCTTCACGCCCTTTGGGCTTCCTTGGTGGCTCAAACGGTAAAAGTGTCTGCCTGCAATGAGGGAGACCCAGATTCGATCCCTGGGTCAGGAAGATCTGGAGAAGGAAATGGCAACCCACTCCAGTACTCTTACCTGGAATATTCCATGGATGGAAGAGCCTGGTGGGCTACAGTCCATGGGGTCGCAAAGAGCCGGACACGACTGAGCGACTTCACTTTCACTTTTCACTTTCATGCTGTTTTCTGCCCCCCATCTTGTTCCTAAGTAAGCAAGAATGTCTTTCTAAATACAGATAATCTCTTGAATATGCAAACAGATTCAGACTCTATGTATAATTTTATATCTGGCTTGTGCTGTGCTGTGCTGTGCTTAAGTGTTCAATCATGTCTGACTCTTTGCTATCCCATGGACTATAGCCTGCCCAGCCCCTCTATCCATGGGGATTCTCCAGGAAAGAATATTGGAGTGGGTTGCCATGCCTTCCTCCAGGGGATCTTTCCAACCCAGGGATTGAACCCAGGTCTTCCACATTAGAAGCAGATTCTTTACCTTCTGAGCCACAAGGGAAAACCAAGAATACTGGAGTGGGTAGCCTATCCCTTCTCCAGGGGAACTTCCCAACCCAGGAATTCAACCAGAGTCTCCTGCACTGCAGGTGGATTCTTTACCAGATGAGCTACCCCGGAAGCCCCGTATCTGGCTTACTTCACTCAGAATACTCATTTTGCGGTCATTCCATATTGCTTCATATGTGTGCTAAGTCCCTTTCAATTGTATTAAACTCTTTGCAACCCTCTGGACTGTGGCCCCTAAGCTTCCTCTGTCCAAGGGATTCTCCAGGCAAGATTACTGGAGTGGGTTGCCATACCCTCCTCCAGGGTATCTTCCTGCCCCAGGGAGTTCACCCGCATCTCCTGCAGCTCCTGCACGCAAGTGAATTCTTTACCACTGAGACACTAGGGAAGCCCATTGTTTCATGTTTCTACAATCTATTTTTTATTCTTTACCGTTGTATATACCCTTGAAAGTATATGCAACAATTGATCTTTCACCTGCCAATGAATATTTAAATTGTTTCATATTTTTGGCCTGTACCAACAAACTTGGTATGAACATTCATTTATAAATATTTATGTAGAAATTCTATTTTACTTCTTTTTCCTTGGAGAATAAACCTGGAACATAACAGGAAGTTTATTACTATATTTTCAAGGTACCCTAACACTGTTTTCCAAAATGGTTGTACCACTTTCTCATGACAATTTCAGTTATATTCTTTTGGGGCATAGAATTTAGGAGCATATATCTTAATGTATATAGTAAGACTCATATGACTCTGTTACAGCTACATTTTTGCACAGATGAGTGCCTTCACTGTATGCTTCCTCAGTACTATTTAAGTATCTGTTTCCCGTTGTTCTTTAGTCACTAAGTCATGTCCACATTTGCATTTCCTGCTTTGGCAGTTGGATTCTTTACCACTGAGCCACCTGGAAAGCCCACATGTGTATTTCAATGTAAAAAAGGATGGCCCAACAAAAGAAGAATGACTGATATTATGTATCCCTTAAGAATTCCAGCCCTATCTCCTCTTATGGTTTTATTTCCTAATTTAGTTCCTTTAGCAGAAAGCGGGGGAGGGAAGTAAGACAACCTAGCCTCTGATTGGTGAGATGTCCTTTGGAAATTTATGGCTCCGGTTTCCACAAATAAAGATCAACTTGCACCACACATTACACTATGAAAGGAGTCCCAATTCTGGTTTTCCTTCTTTCTTAACATTATGCTTTGATTTCAAATGAATTGCTTATTTCTTCTTTCTACTTTTCATAGAACAAACAGGAAAATATGTACCAATAAGGTATTTCACTGTGTACATTGTCATTCTCTCATCTATTTCTTATGTTCTTTCTTGCCTTCAGCTCTTAAAGATCAGCTCTCTTAAAGGCAAACAGAAACATGTTTTTACATGATTTTATGTCAGTATCTTATTCTTCCAACTCAAGTTACTCATCTTCATTTGCTATTCAATTTATGACATTATTACCTCTCTTGTATTTCTAGTCATGAGCACCAAGGAGACAGAGACTTTCCATGAACAGAATTTTGTTAGTAAGATACATGCCAAGTTTGTATATTCTAAATTGTTGATCTATCAGTTTTCTCCAAATGAAAACTGAAAGTGGCTCAGTTGTGTCTGACTCTTTGTGACCCCATGGAGTATACAGTCCATGGAATTTTCCAGACCAGAATACTGCAGTGGGTAGCTGCGGGGAGCTGGCCTGCTCAAGGCCCAAAAAAGCCCTGGGAAAGGCCTTGAAAGAGGCCATTCCCTGTCCCACCACCCCATGATAAAGTAGTAAAACATTTGCCGGGTCTCCTTTGTTCTTCCTTGAGAAAAACGTAGTAGTGACCTTCCCTTAGTAGTTTATTTTGGGAATGCCAAAAACAAGATGTAAGCTTCTGCAATCACTTGAAACAAAAATTGTATTGATGTGACAAACACCAGATGGCATTTTTTATGAATTATGTTTTCTGCTTGTACTAGTATAAAGGTAGCTGTTTTACTCAATAAACTTGCTGACTTGCCTAAAGAGCATTCAGCCCTCTCGACCCCATCCTTTACTTTCAGCTTTTTTTCCTCAGGCTTCCGTGTGGTTGCGGTCGGGACTTGTTCTCTTTGCCGGCTGGTCCCGGCAGGTGGCGCCCGAACAGGGACTCGATCGGGCTTCACGGTCGCAGCCGCCTGAAACGTGAGTACAGAGGGGATCCCGAGGGAAAAAAAAAAAAGAAATGTGAGTACAGATTTTTTGAGGGCGGAGAGGGTTTTAGTCGAGAGTATAAACTATGGGTCAAGGTAGTAGTAGAGAACTTTTTGTAACTATGCTTAAGACTATGTTAAAGGTGAGAGGAGTTATTGTTGCTAAACATAAATTAGAAAAGTTTTTGTTGTTTGTAGAAGTTTGTCCTTGGTTCCCTGAGGATGGGACTGTAAATATAGAAACTTGGAAAAAGGTAGGGGAGCAAATTCAGCAGTATTATTCTTTACATGGGGCTGAGAAGGTACTGTTAGATGCCTATTCATTATGGACTCTTATCAGAGACTTTTACCCTGAACATGAAAGCAAAAAATTGGAGACTGCGTTAAAGAATATAATTGGCAAACCTCCCACCTTGCCTACTGCTCCTCCTTCGGAGCATGGTTCTGATATGGCAGAAAAACCCCCTGTACAGAGTTTCTCTGACTCTGATTCTGAATTAGACCCTGCTGAGCAAGCAGAAGATCCGTGGGAGTTATTTGCTGCTGAAAAAACCGCTGTTAAAACACAAGCGGAATTATCCCCTTTTTCGGAGGTTAAAAAATTGCTTACAACTGTGACTAAACGTCTTGATGCTCTTAATTTAAAGCTTTTTTCCCAGCCCTTATGTCCCTCTAATCAGTTACCATCGCAGCCTCCGTCCGTTATTGCCGGATTAGATCCACCGAGAGCTGATATGCAAAAGGAGTCTGAGGCTTCCGCACAGGCATTATCTGTAAAAAACACCCCTGAACTGTCCCCCCTCCAACTTGCAATTCGCCAGGCAAGGCAACAGGGAGAAACCTTGGCAGGATTTCCTATCCTTTTCCCCGTCCTTGAAGACGCTCAACAGCGAAGGTATTATGAACCCCTGCCATTTAAACAAATTAAAGAATTAAAACAAGCCTGTGCCCAGTATGGACCAACTGCTCCTTTTACTATGTCCATCATTGAGACTTTAAATACTCAATATTTACCTCCTAATGATTGGAAGCAGGTCTCTAGGGCCTGCCTCTCTGGGGGAGATTATTTGCTATGGAAATCAGAGTTTGGAGAGCAATGTGGAACTTTTGCAGACAGAAATAGACGGAATGGTCTGCAAGTGAGTTTTGAAATGCTTATGGGGGAAGGAGCCTATAGGGCTACTAATCAGCAATTAAATTATCCCCCTGAAGCTTATCCCCAAATAAATGAGGCGGCTTTGATAGCTTGGAAGCGGCTTCCTACATCTAATAAAAAATATGAAGATTTGTCAAAAATAAGACAGGGTCCTGACGAGCCTTATAGGATTTTGTGGCTCGTCTCCTTGACTCAGTATCTCGAGTTATAGGAGATGAAGAAGCAGGTATGGTTTTAACCCGTCAGCTGGCATATGAAAATGCTAACTCTGCTTGCCAGGCTGCTTTGAGACCCTACAGAAAGAAAGGAGGACTAGCTGATTATATCCGGATTTGTGCAGATATTGGGCCATCATATATGCAAGGTTTAACCATCGCAGCTGCCCTACAGGGAAAAACTGTTAAAGAAATATTGTACCAACAAGCTAACAAAGGAAAGATTAAGAATAGGGCTAACGGGCCCCCTGGCAGTTGTTTCTCCTACAGACAGATAGGACACCGAGCTATACAATGCCCCCAAAAGAAAGGAGAAACGACCAATAAACAAACTGGAGGCCCTAATTTATGCCCCAGATGTAAAAGGGGACGGCACTGGGCAAAAGATTGTAGATCTAAAACAGATATTAATGGAAAAGTGCTTGCACCTGTGTGGGGAAACTGGGTTAGGGGCCAGCCCCAGGCCCGGAAACAATGTTATGGGGCAATTCAGGAAAATCATCAGGGAGCGATTTCCAACCCAGAGTCAAAGATCTCTATAGAGCCACCTCAGGCAGCGCAGGATTGGACCTCTGTTCCTCCATCTATACAGTACTAACTCCTGAAATGGGAATGCAAGTGCTACCCACTGGGGTTTATGGACCGTTGCCGCAAAATTCCGTGGGTTTGCTATTAGGAAGAAGCAGTTGGACTATGAAAGGATCAAATCGCCCCTGGAGTAATTGATTCAAATTTTACTGGAGAAATAAAAATTATGGCTTGTGCCCCCAAAAACATTGTTAGTATCCCTTCTGGACAGCACATAGCTCAATTGGTCATGCTGCCTACTATACCCATGGGGAAAATAAAAAATGCTCAACCTTGGGAAGGCGCATGTTTTGGGTCATCTGTTGCTTATTGGATTCAAAATATAAAAGAGACTCGCCCAGAATTAGAACTACTTATTAATGGGCACAAATTCGTGGGGATATTGGATACTGGGGCTGATGTTTCTGTAATATCCTTAAATGATTGGCCAAAATATTGGAATAAGCAAGTAGCCATCTCCACTTTACAGGGAATTGGCCAGTCTCATAACCCTGAACAGAGTTCTGAATTGCTTAAGTGGAAAGATGCTGAGGGTCATGAAGGACATATTCAGCCTTACATTTTACCTAATATTCCTGTTAATCTATGGGGAAGAGATGTTATGAAACAAATGGGAGTTTACATATTCTCCCCAAATGATGCTGTTAGCCAGATGCTTTTGAATCAGGGGCTATTGCCTAATCAGGGATTGGGGGAAAATGGAGAAGGAAATTTGTCACCTGTTCAGAATAAAACCTTGCCTCTTCGATCAGGATTAGGGTATTTTTAGGGGAGGCCATTGTATCTCCTGTGGCTCATGCGGACGCGATTACCTGGAAAAGTGACGCGCCTGTCTGGGTCGATCAATGGCCTCTCACAAAAGAAAAAATATCAGCCGCAGAACAATTGGTGCAGGAACAATTGGCGGTTGGTCATATTGAACACTCTAATTCGCCTTGGAACTCTCCTATTTTTGTGATTAAAAAGAAATCTGGTAAATGGAGATTGCTACAAGATCTTAGAAAAGTTAATGAGACCATGGTTATTACGGGGCCTTTACAACCTGGTCTCCCTTCTCCTATAGCTATTCCAAAGGGGACTTATAAGTTAATTATTGATTTAAAAGATTGTTTTTTTTTTGTTTTTTTTCTTTTCTTTTTTTTTTTTATTAGTTGGAGGCTAATTACTTCACAACATTTCAGTGGGTTTTGTCATACATTGATATGAATCAGCCATAGATTTACACGTATTCCCCATCCTGATCCCCCCTCCCACCTCCCTCTCCACCCGATTCCTCTGGGTCTTCCCAGTGCACCAGGCCGGAGCACTTGTCTCATGCTTCCCACCTGGGCTGGTGATCTGTTTCACCATAGATAGTATACATGCTGTTCTTTTGAAATATCCCACCCTCACCTTCTCCCACAGAGTTCAAAAGTCTGTTCTGTATTTCTGTGTCTCTTTTTCTGTTTTGCATATAGGGTTATCATTACCATCTTTCTAAATTCCATATATATGTGTTAGTATGCTGTAATGTTCTTTATCTTTCTGGCTTACTTCACTCTGTATAAGGGGCTCCAGTTTCATCCATCTCATTAGGACTGGTTCAAATGAATTCTTTTTAACGGCTGAGTAATATTCCATGGTGTATATGTACCACAGCTTCCTTATCCATTCATCTGCTGATGGGCATCTAGGTTGCTTCCATGTCCTGGCTATTATAAACAGTGCTGCGATGAACATTGGGGTGCACGTGTCTCTTTCAGATCTGGTTTCCTCAGTGTGTATGTCCAGGAGTGGGATTGCTGGGTCATATGGCAGTTCTATTTCCAGGTTTTTAAGAAATCTCCACACTGTTTTCCATAGCGGCTGTACTAGTTTGCATTCCCACCAACAGTGTAAGAGGGTTCCCTTTTCTCCACACCCTCTCCAGCATTTATTGCTTGTAGACTTTTGGATAGCAGCCATCCTGACTGGCGTGTAATGGTACCTCATTGTGGTTTTGATTTGCATTTCTCTGATAATGAGTGATGTTGAGCATCTTTTCATGTGTTTGTTAGCCATCTGTATGTCTTCTTTGGAGAAATGTCTGTTTAGTTCTTTGGCCCATTTTTTGATTGGGTCATTTATTTTTCTGGAATTGAGCTGCAGGAGTTGCTTGTATATTTTTGAGATTAATCCTTTGTCTGTTTCTTCATTTGCTATTATTTTCTCCCAATCTGAGGGCTGTCTTTTCACCTTGCTTATAGTTTCCTTTGTTGTGCAAAAGCTTTTAAGTTTCATTAGGTCCCATTTGTTTATTTTTGCTTTTATTTCCAATATTCTGGGAGGTGGGTCATAGAGGATCTTGCTGTGATTTATGTCGGAGAGTGTTTTGCCTATGTTCTCCTCTAGGAGTTTTATAGTTTCTGGTCTTACATTTAGATCTTTAATCCATTTTGAGTTTATTTTTGTGTATGGTGTTAGAAAGTGTTCTAGTTTCATTCTTTTACAAGTGGTTGACCAGTTTTCCCAGCACCACTTGTTAAAGAGGTTGTCTTTTTTCCATTGTATATTCTTGCCTCCTTTGTCGAAGATAAGGTGTTCATAGGTCCGTGGATTTATCTCTGGGCTTTCTATTCTGTTCCATTGATCTATATTTCTGTCTTTGTGCCAGTACCATAGTGTCTTGATGACTGTGGCTTTGTAGTAGAGTCTGAAGTCAGGCAGGTTGATTCCTCCAGTTCCATTCTTCTTTCTCAAGATTACTTTGGCTATTCGAGGTTTTTTGTATTTCCATACAAATTGTGAAATTCTTTGGTCTAGTTCTGTGAAAAATACCTGCATTCCTATATACTAACAATGAAAAAACAGAAAGAGAAATTAAGGAAACAATACCATTCACCATTGCAACAAAAAGAATAAAATACTTAGGAGTATATCTACCTAAAGAAACAAAAGACCTATACATAGAAAACTATAAAACACTGATGAAAGAAATCAAAGAGGACACAAACAGTTGGAGAAACATACTGTGTTCATGGATTGGAAGAATCAATATTGTCAAAATGGCTATTCTACCCAAAGCAATCTATAGATTCAATGCAATCCCTATCAAGCTAAAAGATTGTTTTTATACTATACCATTGGCACCACAAGACTGCCTTCGTTTTGCTTTTAGTGTCCCTGCCAATAACTTTCATCAACCCATGAAACGTTACCAATGGAAAGTACTTCCTCAAAGCATGGCCAATAGCCCCACCTTGTGTCAAAAGTTTGTTGCTAAGGCCTTGGAACCTACTCGCCAAAAATATCCCTCTTTATATATGATTCATTATATGGATGACATTTTACTAGCTCATTCTAATGAAAATATTTTGTTGTCTGCCTTTTCCAGCTTGCAGGCTGATTTACAGCACTATGGCCTTCAAATAGCTCCTGAGAAAGTTCAACATAGCCCACCTTATTCTTATTTAGGCTTTAGACTGGAAGGGGAGACTTTTAAAGCTCAAAAATTAGAACTTCATAAAGATAATTTGAAAACATTGAACGATTTTCAAAAATTATTAGGAGATATTAATTGGATTCGTCCTTATTTGAAAATCACTACTGGGGAATTAAAACCTCTGTTTGATATTCTTAAAGGACCTTCAGAGCCTACGTCGCCTCGGGTTTTGACTGATGAAGGACGCCAAGCTTTAAATACAGTAGAAAAAGCTTTGGCTGCTCAAACAAGTTCTCATTATGATTATACAAGAGAATGGGGTCTGTATATACTTCCTTCTAAACATACCCCTACAGCTGTTCTTTTTCAAGATTCCCCTCTCTATTGGATACATTTGCCTATTTCCCCTGCTCGGGTACTCACCCCTTATTTTGATCTAGTCAGTAATCTTATCGCTAAGGGCCGTCGAGATTCCAGAGAATTATTAGGGAGAGACCCTTACTTTATCTGTTTACCACTTACAAAGGAACAACAGGACTGGCTATTCCAGTTCAGTGATTCCTGGAATGCAGCCCTAGCTCATTTTGCCGGCAGATTAGAAAATCATCTTCCTGCTAATAAGCTGCTACATTTTGCTAGTCAACAGGACTTTGTGTTTCCCTCCGTAGTTGTTTCGCAGCCACTTAAAGACGCAGTCACCGTATTCACCGATGGATCCTCAAACGGGAAGGCTGCTTATGTTATTAATGATAATGTTACCTCCTGGTTTACAGGCTGTTCCTCTGCACAAGAAGTAGAATTATGCGCCGTGTTTGCTGTTTTACAACATTTTGCCTCTGAACCTTTGAATGTTTTTTCTGATAGTCAGTATGTTGTTAGAGCTCTTAACCAATTGGAAACTGTTCCCTTTATTCATACTGTCAATTCAGTGATTCAGCAGCTGTTTCGAGATATACAAGCTCTTTTATATCAAAGGGTGCATAAATGCTTTTTTGGCCATATTCGCGCTCATACAAATCTACCTGGAGCACTTGCCTCTGGAAATGCATTAGCTGATTCAGCTACTCATATTTTCCTTTCCCAGACCCAACTCGCAGAACGCTCTCATCAATTACATCATCAAAACAGCAATACCCTCAGATTACAATTTAAAATACCCCATGAAGCTGCCAGGCAAATAGTTAAACGCTGCCCTGTTTGTCCTCAATTTTTTTCTGTTCCTCACTATGGTGTGAACCCCCGCGGCCTCCTTCCCAACCATTAATGGCAGATGGATGTTACTCACGTTCTTTCCTTTGGTAAATTGAAATATGTTCATGTTAATATAGATACTTTTTCTGGATATATTTTTGCCTCTTTACAAACAAGAGAAGCAGCTCGACATTGTATCGCACATTGCCTTGCAGCAATCTCCGTTATCGTAACTCCAAAGACCATCAAAACAGATAATGGACCTGGATATACTTCTGCCGCTTTTCTTAATTTTTGCTCCCGTCTCTCCGTCTCTCTTAAAACAGGCATCCCCTACAATCCCCAAGGTCAAGGCATCGTTGAACGAGCTCATCAGGCATTAAAACATCAGCTTTTAAAGTTAAAGAAGGGGGAGTTATATCCCCTCACACCATATAATTACTTACATCATGCCCTTTTCATTCTTAATTTTTAAAATTTGGACTTTGAAGGAAAAACCGCGGCACAGCGATTCTGGTCCCCAGCCGCTACCAACAAACCTTTCGTAACTTGGAAAGATCCAATTACTAATCAATGGCATGGCCCTGACCCTGTTTTGATATGGGGGCGGGGACATGTTTGTGTTTTTCCACAGGATGCCGAAGCACCGCGCTGGCTCCCGGTGAGGCTGGTACGCCAGACGGAGACGGTCGCTGACTGCTCGAATGCCAGACGGAGACGGTCGCTGACTGCTCGAATGGAGAGTATGCAGACACAAGAGAGGAATGTTCTGCCAACAAATCAACAACTGCATGAGTTCGTGGAACGAGCAAGACACATTGCTGCGGATACAACCAATCCACACATTCCTCTATCCTACCTGGTGCTTGCATTAGCATGCGCTGTTATGAATCAAGCCTTTCCTAGCGCTGAAGGAAATGTTTTTCTTTCTTGGGCTCATTCCTATGCTGATTCTCATAATGCCTCTTCTTGTTGGGTATGCACTGCCATGCCTTTGTCAGTTGTAAATGGTTTACCATGGTGGGTTTTGCCAATAAGTCAGGAAGATTTACCTGCGGTGTGTGAATTCTTAAAACAGTATAAACAGATTCACCTTAGCCTTAATTCTCTTAATATTACAGCCTTGACCTGGTGTAATTCGAAACCTTATGACTCCCGGATTAGATTTAATGCCAGTCAAAGCCTTGGGACAATTTCTGCTGCCTTTAATCAGTATGCTACTTCCTCAAGCAAAGGACAAGTTCATGCCAGCCGATATTTTGGGGACTATTATCAGATTTGGGATGAATACTTTTGGATGATCCCAGAAAAAGGACAATTGCTGAAACGAGCGGACATTTGTTGGGAACAACGAGAACATCAACCCCACTTTGGAGAAAGAAATTTAGGCAGACATTTGTTGGAACCTGCGCTGTAATAAAAGTAGAATGTTGTGTGTATATCCCAGATTTATCTTCCAATGTGTCTGATGCTGTAAATGATCTTCAACATCAAATACTTTCCATGCAGGATTCCTCCCTTTCTTTTTGGGAACAAGTTAAATCCTGGTTTATGAGTGATTGGTGGAAAAACCTGCTTACAGTGCTTGTTATTGTACTCTGTTTTCTTTGTTGTGGACCATGTATTTTACAATGCATTATGAATTTGGTTACTGAAAGGATTATAAAATTTTCCTGTATTTTGAAAAAATAACCTGTCTGCTTTTTCTCGAGGAATATGTAAGAAGGCTCAGCCTTTAATAAATAAAAAAGGGGGAGATGCGGGGAGCCGGCCTGCTCAAGGCCCAAAAAGGCCCTGGGAAAGGCCTTGAAAGAGGCCATTCCCTGTCCCACCACCCCATGATAAAGTAGTAAAACATTTGCCGGGTCTCCTTTGTTCTTCCTTGAGAAAAACGTAGTAGTGACCTTCCCTTAGTAGTTTATTTTGGGAATGCCAAAAACAAGATGTAAGCTTCTGCAATCACTTGAAACAAAGAATTGTATTGATGTGACAAACACCAGATGGCATTTTTTATGAATTATGTTTTCTGCTTGTACTAGTATAAAGGTAGCTGTTTTACTCAATAAACTTGCTGACTTGCCTAAAGAGCATTCAGCCCTCTCGACCCCATCCTTTACTTTCAGCTTTTTTTCCTCAGGCTTCCGTGTGGTTGCGGTCGTGACTTGTTCTCTTTGCCGGCTGGTCCCGGAAGGTAGCCATTCCCTTCTCCAGGGGATCTTCCCAACCCAGGGACTGAATCCAGGTCTCCCACATTGCAGGCGGATTCTTTCCAGCTGAGCCACAAGGGAACCCGATTTCCCCAAGCTAGGCTCATCTGACATAGATCCCTCTTCAGTGCATTTCAGTGTGAAAAACGATGGTACAACCAAAGAAGAAAGATTATAGCTTTGATTATGCAGACCTTTGTAAGCAAAGTAATGTCTCTGCTTTAATGCTTAATAATTTCCATGAATAGAATTTTTTATGAAGATATGTGCCAAGTTTGAACATTTTAAAGTTCTGACCTGTCAGTTGTCAACAAGATAACCTCATTTGACATAGATCTCTCTTCACTGACACATAACACCTCTTTTCTATTACTTTCCTCTTATTTAATTTAGAGCAATGAGTTCTTCCTTACTGGAAGGTATGTGAGATTACCTTATTCTCCTTTCTTTTAAAAGTGAGGAATTATATCCTAAAAGGCATCTAAATTTAGGAAGGTTATAACTTGGCATACAGATTGATGTTTTAGTCTAGTGAGCACAGGATAGTTGGAAAAAGACCACACGGTGGATGTAACACTGCCAGAGAGGTTTCCTCCTATAGTGTAGGACAAGTTAAAGTGTACCTTGTACACAAAAACTTGAATTCTATGCATTCTAAGGGCTCTCAAATGCTGTCTTTTATTAAAATTTAAATTCTAGAAATGAGCTAATCTCTTAAAATTTGCATGAAATTTTAAGGGCCTTCAATAAAGCTTAGAGTCACATTATAGAAAAAAGATAAAAGAAGTATATAAAGCACAACTTTATGCCACTTTGCTTATGTAATCCTAGTATTTATTTGGATCCATTAACTCATTTTTATAAATTATGTTCCCCCTGAATACATGAGTCAATCTTCAATATCAATTTTATTCCTTGTATTTTCTGTTCATTTATAAGAGGTTTGTTTGCTGAGAAATTTGCTACTATTATGTAAGTTATTGTGTAAGGAGTGGAGCAAATTTGGTTAGAGCCTCATCACAGTTCTTTGATTTTTTGCAATAGGTGATAAAACCAGAGTGTACAGACTTTCAAAGCTAATTTTGAAAGCCCTACAAATCTGTAACATAACTAATTTTATTGCAAATTTGTTAAATGCAAAGAATTAGAAATCATCAGAGTTGCAAGAACTTCGTACCCTTATAATCATTCACTTTCTCAACAGCTTATGGCATCGTTTAAAAGACCTTTTCAGAACTTGTATATATGTATTTCACTAATTATACAAATAATATTTCTACTTAAAAACATCTTGCTTAATCTGTCTTACATATAGTATTTATTATAAAATATCTTACTATTTTACTAAATGCAGTTCAGTTCAGTTCAGTTCAGTCACTCAGTCATGTCCAACTCTTTGCAACCTCATGGACTGCAGCACACCAGCCTTCCCTGTCCATAACCAACTCCCGGAGCTTGCTCAAACTCATGTCCATCGAGACAGTGATGCCATCCAACCATCTCAGCCTCTGTTGTCCCCTTCTCCTCCCACCTTCAATCTTTCCCAGCATCAGGGTCTTTTCAAATGAGCCTGTTCTTCACATCAGGTGGCCAAAGTATTGGAGTTTCAGCTTCAGTATCAATCCTTCCAATGAATATTCAGGACTGATTTCCTTTAGGATGGACTAGTTGGATCTCCTGGCAGGTCAAGGAAGTCTCAAGAGTCTTCTCTAACACCACAGCTCAAAAACATCAGTTCTTCAATGCTCAGTTTTCTTTATATACCAAATGCATATTTAGTCTAAATTTTGAATTGGAAATCCCATACCTGGAAATTTTCATCTTACTTTTATTTTCTGTTGATTTTCTATAACATTTACTTTTTTTTTTTAACTTATCAGACCTCCTTCAGTATGAAACTAGTAGTTTTTTTCTGATCTTATCTTTTGCAGAGGTATTTCCTAGAAATTTTTTTTTTTAGTTTCCATTTTTTTCCCTTTAGTACAGCCTTAATTTACTATTTTCCAGATGATTATCACAATTTCACTATGAGGTTGGTTAAATAAAGAAGGTTGGACTAAGAAGGATAGCGCTTTCTCTATTTAATAGAAAGCTTTCTTTAGCTGGATTTCTTCAACTTGTCCTCTGAGATAGGATGCCCATGGTTTTGTTCGAGATTTTATCTCAGTTATTAAAGGAATGGTTCAAACTCCAAATCTGGTGAAAAAGATATGTTTTTCTTTTTGATTTACACACTTTGCCTAAATTTCTTGTTGTCCTTTATATATTGATTTCCAATACCACGTGTAAAGCTGAGAGTTGGTCCAATTTTCTTGACCGTACTCTCAGATGATCCAATGTCTATAAATATTTTTCCTGATTGTGCCTATTTTTTTCTCTTCCCAACCATAGCTATTATTAATTTTTATTTTAATTCACTCAAACAATAAATCAAGAAATTACTCTTTCTTCAGGATATTTTATACTGAAATTTTGCTCAAGTAAACTTCACTGATAATGTATCTCTACAGTCTAAGGCTATTTTATGAGGTATTCCTACAATATTTTTTAGTACGCCATTGTGAGTATTGTTTAAATTCTCATGACCCTATGTATCAGATAGTTCTCTTCAACTTGAAGTGAATTTTTCATTTAAAATAGACTTCCACGATTTACATCCATGATTCCATCACATTAAAATTTTATATCAAGTCATTAATAAAAATGCTTTTAATTAAATCTATATTTTACTCTAAAAGAAACTTTAATATTAATACATTTTTCAGGCTTAACAACTACTAAATCTCAGATGCAAAGTCAACAGTGGAAAATAAAAATACTTCCTATAAAAAAATAAAATAAAATAGACTTCAGAGATTTCTCTGATTATTTTAAAAATATGCAATACTTGACAAATATACAGATACAACTGTTAGCAGATGTATGGCATTAATTGCATCTTCCTTATAATGTTAAGAAATACTGTCATATTTACGCATGTTTGTGTGTTTTCTCTCAGGCAGGAGGAAGGCTCAGTTCAAACACGGTGAGTAAATAGTTATCTCTCAGGAAGTTTCATCCTTACATCTCTCTTGGGTCCTATCTCTATAGCAATAGGCTACAATATGGGAATAAAAATTAAAAGGTCTACAGCTGGCAAAGAAGCCTTTGTTTTTCTTTCTTTAAATTTCTGTAATTTCAATGAATTCTCTCTGAAGTGTAAATGAGGATTATTCAGCATATTCCTCCTCTTCTTCCTGCCTCCTTGTCCTTATTTCATGCTGTCTCCATGATGCTCCAACTCTGTCCCTATCACCTTTTAGTGCTCCTATAATTCTACCTGTCCTACACCTGATCATTTTTATTACCACATCTGAAAGAAAATGGAATATAAAGGTAGTGCAGGGTAGAGGAAGTTCAAGGGACTCAAAAGAAGAAATGGGATAAAGACAGGGAGAAATGGAAAAGACAAGAGAAAACAGGGAGGGAAAAAAGGTAAAGGGTTTCCTATTTGTTCTTCTTCAGCCTGGAGGAAAGCACAATTATATCCTGGTGAGTGATATGGACTCTGATGAAGAACATCTTACTATCAAAGATATTTTAGGGAGGAGCCAAGATGGCGGAGGAGTAGGACGGGGAGACCACTTTCTCTCCTACAAATTCATCAAAAGAATAACTGAATGCAGAGCAAACCTCACAAAACAACTTCTGATCGCTAGCTGAGGTCATCAGGCGCCCAGAAAAGCAGACCATTGTCTTCGAAAGGAGGTAGGACAAAATATAAAAGATAAAAAGTGAGACAAAAGAGCTAAGGACGGAGACCCGTCCCAGGAAGGGAGTCTTAGGCGGCCTTGCTTGGGCTAGGGTCCGGGCCTGAGGGCCCTGAGGACAATCGGAGGGAGCTTCTGTGAGGTGCCAACTTGAACTGTGGGAGACCAAAAGAGAGAAAATTAACCGGCGGGAACACACTGCCGGCCGTTCGCAGAACAAAGGGACGGAGAAAGTCCCAAGAAGAGGTCGCAGGCTGCGGACCCGCCCAGCCCCGCCGGAGGCAGGAGGCAGGGGGGAGGTGAAGGTCGCGGCGAGACACAGGGCGCAGGCACCCGACCGGCGCGGGCGGGGACTGGGGCTGGGGAGGCAGAGGGCGGAAGGCGCGCGCACCCGGCTGGCGTCAGCGGAAACTGAGACTGGGTCCGCGGAAGGGAGTGAGTGCGCCACACCTGGGGATAGTGCGCCCATCAAGCCCCTCGCTGCATGGACCGCTCTGACGGGGAAGGCACAGAGAGCAGGCGCAGCTTTTCCTTCCGCGCTTTTGTGTAACACCCGAGAGCTGGAACCTAGCGCAGCGCGGGGCGCGCTCCATATAGAACAGCCGGGAGCCTGAGCAGCGCAGACGGAGAAAGCAGCGTCAGCCCCTCCCGGCAGCGCCAGCCCGCCCCGCAGGGCCAGCCCCTCCCCGCAGCGTCAGCCCCTCCCCGCAGCGTCAGCCCCTCCCAGCAGCGCAAGGGAACTAGCTAACTGAATAAGAGTCCACCTCCGCCCGCCTGTGTCAGGGCGGAAATGAGGCTCTGAAGAGACCGGCAAACAGAAGCCAAATAAACAAAGGGAACCGCTTCAGAAGGGACTGGTGCAACAGATTAAAATCCCTGTAGAAAACACCGACTTCACCGGAAGGGCCCTGTAGATATCGAGAAGTGTAAGCTGGAACGAGGAGCTATCTGAAACTGAGCCGAACCCACACTGACCGCAGCAGCTCCAGAGAAACTCCTAGATATATTTTTACTTTTTTTTCTCTAAGTAAGGAAAAAAAAAAAAAAATTTTTTTTTTATTCTTTTTATATTTTTTCTTTTTTATTTTTTCTCTTTTATTTTCCGTTAAAATTCCCTATTACCCCCCCATTACTCCTTAACTTTCATTTACATAGATTTTTACGATTTTTTTAATTAGGGGAAAAAAAAATTTTTTTTTTCTTTCTTTCTTTTTCTTTTTTCTTCTTTTTTTTTCTTTCTGTTTTCTCTTTTATTTTCTATTTTTCTTTTTCTCTTATTTCTTTTAAAGTCCTCTAGTACTCCTCTACTACTCTTCATTTTCATTTTCACTACACTATAACCTTACAAAAAAAAAAAGAAGAGAAGCCCTATTTTTAAACCGAAGATTATTCTCTCCCAATCTTGACTCTCTGTTTTCTACCTCAGAACACCTCTATTTCCTCCTTTCCCCTTCTCTTCCCAATCCAATTCTGTGAATCCTTGTAGGTGTCTGAGATACGAAGAACACTCTGGGAACAGACAGCTGCGTAGATCTGTCTCTCTCCTCTTGAGTCCCCCTTTTTTTTTTTTTTTTCATCTCTATCTCCCTCCTCCCTTTTCTCCTGTTCATGTAACTCTGTGAACCTCTCTGGGTGTCCCTAACAGGGGAGAATCTTTTCGCCATTAACCTAGAAGTTTTCTTATCAGGGCTGTATAGTTGGAGAAGTCCTGAGACTACAGGAAGAATAAAACTGAAATCCAGAGGCAGGAAACTTAAGCCCAAAACCTGAGAACACCAGAAAACTCCTGACTACATGGAACTTTAAGCAATAAGTGACCGTCCAAAAGCCTCCATACCTACACTGAAACCAACCACCACCCGAGAGCCAGTAAGTTTCAGAGCAAGACATACCACGCAAATTCTCCAGCAACACAGGAACATAGCCCCGAATGTCAACATACAGGCTGCCCAAGGTGACACCTAACACATAGACCCATCTCAAAACTCATTCCTGGGCACTCCATTGCTCTCCAAAAAGAAGAAATCAAGTTCCACGCACCAGTACACTGACGCAAGCTTCCCTAACCGGGAAACCTTGACAAGCCAATCGTCTAACCCCACCCACTGGGTAAATCCTCCACAATAAAAAGCAACCACAGACCTCCAGAATACAGAAAGTCCACTCCAGACACAGCAATCTAAACAAGATGAAAAGGCAAAGAAATACCCAACAGGTAAAAGAACATGAAAACTGCCCACCAAGTCAAACAAAAGAGGAGGAGATAGGGAATCTACCTGAAAAAGAATTTAGAATAATGATAATAAAAATGATCCAAAATCTTGAAAACAAAATGGAGTTACAGATAAATAGCATGGAGACAAAGATTGAAAAGATACAAGAATTGTTTAATAAAGACCTAGAAGAAATAAAAAAGAGTCAATTAAAAATGAACAATGCAATGAATGAGATCAAAAACACTTTGGAGGGAACCAAGAGTAGAATAACGGAGGCAGAGGATAGGATAAGTGAGGTAGAAGATAAAATGGTGGAAATAAATGAAGCAGAGAGGAAAAAAGAAAAAAGGATCAAAAGAAATGAGGACAACCTCAGGGACCTCTGGGACACTGTGAAACGCCCCAACATTCGAATCATAGGAGTTCCAGAAGAAGAAGACAAGAAGAAAGGCCATGAGAAAATACTCGAGGAGATAATAGCTGAAAACTTCCCTATAATGGGGAAGGAAATAGCCACTCAAGTCCAAGAAACCCAGAGAGTCCCAAACAGGATAAACCCAAGGCGAAACACCCCAAGACACATAATAATCAAACTAACAAAGATCAAACACAAAGAACAAATTTTAAAAGCAGCAAGGGAAAAACAACAAATAACACACAAAGGGATTCCCATAAGGATAACAGCTGACCTATCAATAGAAACCCTCCAGGCCAGAAGGGAATGGCAGGACGTCCTGAAAGTAATGAAAGAGAATAACCTACAACCTAGATTACTGTATCCAGCAAGGATCTCATTCAGATATGAAGGAGAACTCAAAAGCCTTACAGATAAGCAAAAGCTGAGAGAATTCAGCACCACCAAACCAGCTCTTCAACAAATGCTAAAGGATCTTCTCTAGACAGGAAATGCAGAAAGGTTGTATAAACGTGAACCCAAAACAACAAAGTAAATGGCAACGGGACCACACCTATCAATAATTACCTTAAATGTAAATGGGGTGAATGCCCCAACCAAAAGACAAAGATTGGCTGAATGGATACAAAAACAAGACCCCCATATATGCTGTCTACAAGAGACCCACCTCAAAACAAGAGACACATACAGACTAAAAGTGAAGGGCTGGAAAAAAATATTTCATGCAAATGGAGACCAAAAGAAAGCAGGAGTCGCAATACTCATATCAGATAAAATAGACTTTCAAATAAAAGCTGTGAAAAGAGACAAAGAAGGACACTACATAATGATCAAAGGATCAATCCAAGAAGAAGATATAACAATTATAAATATATATGCACCCAACATAGGAGCACCGCAATATGTACGGCAAACACTAACGAGTATGAAAGAAGGAAATTAATAGTAACACAATAATAGTGGGAGACTTTAATACCCCACTCACAACTATGGATAGATCAACTAAACAGAAAATTAACAAGGAAACACAAACTTTAAATGACACAATGGACCAGCTAGACCTAATTGATATCTATAGGACATTTCACCCCAAAACAAGCAACTTCACCTTTTTCTCAAGTGCACACGGAACCTTCTCCAGAATAGATCACATCCTGGGCCATAAATCTAGTCTTGGAAAATTCAAAAAAATTGAAATCATCCCAGTCATCTTTTCTGACCACAGTGCAGTAAGATTAGATCTCAATTACAGGAAAAAAATTGTTAAAAATTCAAACACATGGAGGCTAAATAACACGCTTCTGAATAACCAACAAATCATAGAAGAAATCAAAAAAGAAATCAAAATATGTATAGAAAGGAATGAAAATGAAAACACAACAACCCAAAACCTATGGGACACTGTAAAAGCAGTGCTAAGGGGAAGGTTCATAGCATTACAGGCTTACATCAAGAAGCAAGAAAAAAGCCAAATAAATAACCTAACTCTACACCTAAAGCAATTAGAGAAGGAAGAAATGAAGAACCCCAGGGTTAGCAGAAGAAAAGAAATCTTAAAAAAAGTAAGCAGAAAAAATTGCAAAAGAAACTAAAGAGACCATAGCAAAAATCAACAAAGCTAAAACCTGGTTTTTTGAAAAAATAAAACAAAATTGACAAACCATTAGCAAGACTCATTAAGAAACAAAGGGAGAAGAACCAAATTAACAAAATTAGAAATGAAAATGGAGAGATCACAACAGACAACACTGAAATACAAAGGATCATAAGAGACTACTACCAGCAGCTCTATGCCAATAAAAATGGACAACTTGGATGAAATGGACAAATTCTTAGAAAAGTATAACCTTCCAAAACTGAACCAGGAAAGAAATAGAAGATCTTAACAGACCCATCACAGGCAAGGAAACGAAACTGTAAATCAAAAATCTTCCAGCAAACAAAGCCCAGGGACCAGATTGGCTATCACAGCTGAATTCTACCAAAAATTTAGAGAAGGTAAACACCTATCTATTCAAAATTCTTCCAGAAAATTGCAGAGGAAGGTAAACTTCCAAACTCATTCTATGAGGCCACCATCACCCTAATTCCAAAACCAGACAAAGATGCCACAAAAAAAGAAAACTACAGGCCAATATCACTGATGAACATAGATGCAAAAAATCCTTAACAAAATTCTAGCAAACAGAATCCAACAACATATTAAAAAAAATCATACACCATGACCAAGTGGGCTTTATCCCAGGAATGCAAGGATTCTTTAATATCCGCAAATCAATCAATGTAATACACCACATTAACAAATTGAAAGATAAAAACCATATGATTATCTCAATAGATGCAGAGAAAGCCTTTGACAAAAGTCAACACTCATTTATGATTAAAACTCTCCAAAAAAGCAGGAATAGAAGGAACATACCTCAACATAATAAAAGCTATATATGACAAACCCACAGCAAGTATCACCCTCAATGGTGAAAAATTGAAAGCATTTCCCCTGAAATCAGGAACAAGACAAGGGTGCCCACTCTCACC